>NC_079365.1:27672500-27972500 GCF_021018895.1 Seriola aureovittata | reverse complement strand
GAGTCTTCGTTGCCGAGGAAAACAAAAAGACTTTGAAACGGAACGGCGTAAAACGCACCGCTGTGGCGAAAACGGTTTTTAAATGCAGCCTCCTGAATTGCAGTCACAGCTAATGTCGACTGTCGCAGTGTAGCATTGTGGCGGGGGGGGGGGGGGGGGGGGGATATTGATACACGTGTCAGAGTTTAGCCCTCACCCAAACATCCTGAGAATGAATGGAGTTTAGATTATGATTTTAGATAAGGACAAAGGTCATCCAACACACAGCAAACTAGACTGGCAGCTGCAGCATACAGCTTCTCTGTAGCAGAACTTATGATTAATAAGTATAATTACTATAATTTAATAAGTTAAATTTAGAGATATAGTTTGCACTGTAAGGACAGGTGAATGGCAACATAATAAGTTGAATAAAAAAAAAAATTCTCCTCTACATCAACACAAAATGTTCGACTTATAAAGTGCACTGTCTTCAGCCCGCAGAGCACCGTCATCTGATTTGGTTTTCTGTGGTAGCATAGCAACAGTTGCTGATCATGTGGTACTCAGGAGGGGTGTGCCAGCTCATCAAACACACACACACACACACACACACACACACACACACGTTTATATACACAGCTGTCTTCCTAGGTTCTCCTATGGTGGCTGGCACAAACAGCATTATACACAGTAGGCGTGGGGCAGGGTTATGAGGAGTGCCAGTGGTGCAGCGGAACTAAGTTTACTACTTTAATCACATTTTGATGATAATACTTCATCACTTTTACTTTGAAAGCAGCACTTTTACTTTGAAAGCAGCACTTTTACATGCAGCGGACCGTTTTCTACTTGTCTGAGCTTTTGTTAAAGCGAAGGCAGCAGGTTGACACAGTGACAGGCAGACAGTCTACATCTTTGTTATCGAATATCACCAAATGGATGCTCGAGGAAATGTGACCCCTCTCTACGACTGTTGCCGCATGATTATTTAAAGTGGGTTTTGAAATGAAGTGCAGCAGCTAAGAGTTGAATCACATTTCTCTTTTACCATTGGATAACTCCCCAACTATTACTGTTCAACGTGAAGTTAAACTTCCAGGACAGTACAGAGGCTTTTCATTGAAAGTTCCCATCAGACATGCAGCCTTTGATCTCTGGGAGTCAGGCTCCAGCTGTTCTCCTTTCCCCGTCCATATTGTCAGCCAGATGTATGATGTGTGCGATGTTTCTGTTTCTCCAGACGACCAGTCGCCTAAACCAGTGGCTTTTATTTTCCCATGTCTCTGTCCTTTTCTACAATTCACTCTGGCTCCTTCCCATTTCTCCTCTCTGGGCTAAACTTCTGTGAATGTTCTCAGCATGTTTTGCTGAATGTGCATAATGTTGGCCATAGAGGGCAGTGCTCCCTGCTGCAAAAACAGCTCTCAACCCCCCCCCCCCCCCTTCTTTCAGGCAATACTTTTTTAAAAATATATTTCTTCCCTCTTTCCTGTCTTGATTTTTTTCCCTCACACTCTCTGATATTCTGGCGTCACTGCGTCTCCCTCTCTTGTAAAGGTCCAGTAGTTGTGTGAGTTTGTGCAAATTCTTTACAAGCTTCATCTTTCCCATTGGTCCTTTTGGCCTTTCCTTGATTGTTAACTTCTTCATCCTAGGCTCTACTTGTCACCATAACAGTATTTTCTTTCATTTCATTTTTTTCCTCTCCCCCTGTCCTCTCCCCTTCTCCCCGTCTCCTGGCATCACATCAGCGATGTGGGTCAGTGGAAAGGAGGACAGACACATTAGCACTGTGAATTGGGTTAACCCAGATGATCCATCATGTGATCGGGCAGAACTGAAGCTCATCTTCTAGACGCAGACACTGAAATGTCCTCAGGTGGACTCAAAAGGAATCAAAGTACCATAAATCCTCTAAAAGAAGCTCCACAGCAAATTTGATTCAACAGCCAAATGCTAGAAAAAGAAACAGTTCTAGTGTCTCCTCTGTAACAAAACAAATGCTAAATCATCATTATAAACTCTATGTCTCTTATCCCATCTTTCCTGACACCAAACTTCCTGACACATCACTACATGTTTGATATTGTTGTGTTTTATTGAAATATTACCGCTAATAATTCAGGAATTAGTCGGGGCCTTCTTCTCATGAAAGAGCTTTCTTTACAGGTGCAAATCTAAGCACATACCGATGTGGCCGACTATAATTTCTGTGCGGTTGGAGGAACAGAGTGTAAGCAGTTGGGAGTCTGGGTGGGCTACAGAAAGAGACAAGATCAAATGAGCTTCACTTGTCCCCATTAAAAGCTGCAGACATTTTCCAAATGGGTCAGGAACAGAGACCAGGCTGACTTCTCCTTAGAGAAAACTGTTCTTGTCTGGGAGGTACACTCCCGAAAAATATGTTCGCAAGAGCTGATGACTTCATGTTTTATTTTTAAGCTGAATTCTTGTTACAGAAGACACTGACGTAAAGAGGATTTCCATGAAAATTATACTTTAAAAGTTTTTTTTTTTTAAATGTCTGCAGAGAAGAAACTTCTGCAGAGAAGAAATCTCACAACAATTCAGTGTTTTTAATTAAGAATATTAGCTAACTATAAGCTAAATTATATAGATCACGTAGAGGATCAACAAATGAAAGAAGAAACATATGACGATTTCATTTAAATCCATCCTTTCTCCACCTGCAAGAAACCTGCACAGACACAGGAAGGACATGCCAACTCCACACAGTGAGGCTCATGTGCATGTATGTGTATTTATGTTACAAAGGATGGTGAATGCAAACATCTCTCTCACAGCAACACATTCACATTATGGTCTTTTGGTGACTTCTGTGATGATAATATCTTGGGTATGACTTTCATGGCTTCAGTATATTCTGGACATGATGATTCTGACTGTGTTCAAATGTTAATTGTTGAATGTATGAAACATTAACTCATTTTTGTTGGTATATGTTTCCATCTGTTTCTCACACACAGCGAGCTGCCGACCATTAAAACACTTCCTGAATCTTCCTAAATTAAATCTTTATTCAGACTGAACACTACACATTCAAATCATTTCCATCACACAGCATTTATTGAATAACCTAAATAATTTCATCCATCCTTGAAGTAAATGTTCAGCTGTTGATCTCAGTTGTTTGTTCACATGTAGTTTGGTTTATTTGCTTTAGAACCAGGAACTGTAAACATGAAGTCACATGGAGCCACAGGTGACTCACTGATTGGACAGTTTTTTGTGATGTCATCCTGCATCATCAGCAGAACATGGACTCTTTTTTTTTTTTTAGGTGGATGGAGAAATGTTTTTTCTGTATCCTGTGATGTGCAATTTTGGCTTTTTACTGTGGACAATGTGGCAACAGCTCGTTCCTGTGCTGTTCTCTGAAGCTTGGGATTGGGTTTGAAGGACGTTCACACTGTGTGACAGCAAGGCCACTTTCAATGGCCGCTGGCCCATTGACAGTATTTCACTATTTATATATATTTGCATTTTCGTGTATGTACATTAATGTCTGTTTGAATTTGTGAGGACATTTACTGTAAATGTTTGTTTATGTTTCAATGCACCCCCCCACCCCCCCCCCCCCACCCCACTGTTTCTGAGAGACCTGACCTTGTCAGCATGACAGCGCAGGATGAGGGGCTGCCCACGAGCCACCTCACCTCTCTCCTCCTCCTCCTCTCAGTCCTCAGACAGTCCTTCAGGTCAGGCTCCCGTAATTGGCTCATTGATTGGTGACAAGTCTGATGCAAACCGGCGCTGCAAACAGGCAGACAGGGAAGTGACAGGCGGTCGAGATGATGCATACTTACATCAACCTCTGGGTGTAACAGCACAAACAGACAGAGGGTGCTGGGTACAAGCAAGACAGACGTGGTGAAGGGAAGGAGATGGGAAGGCAGACGGGGGGGGGGGGCAGACTGACAAAAATGACAGTGACAAATGAAAAAGTGGAGACCTCAGGAACAATACTTGTTCCTTTGGTCGGAACATATTTAGAATATAAATGAACACAGTAACAGAGAGAGTAAAATATAATTCAATAAAATGTTTTTGTAACATTCTTTGATTTTAACACGTATAAATGAACACGAATCATTGGTTCCCAACCTTTTTCCAAGTCACTTGAAAATCTCAAAAAACAATATGGAGGATAAATAACGCCTTCTCAGAGCACTTTCAATTTTAATGATAACGATCGAAAATGCAGGATTGAACTGAAAGCAGGGGAAGCTCAATTTTTCTTTTTAATTTGTCAGGGGAGAGATCACTTGTCGATTCACCGTCCGTCTCTTGACTCTCTCTCCTTTAACCAGCTATCCTTTTGATCCTTTTAGCACGCAACCAGACTGATAGCAAACAAGAAGCCCATACAGTGCGGTCCCGTGGCAAAATGGACCGTTTTTCATGTTTTTTGTGAATCGGGTTAACCCAGACGATTGAAGCTCATCTTCTAGATGCAGATACCGAAATGTTTAAACTGCTAAATGCTAGAAAAAAACAACAAACAGCTAGATTCAACTGGAACTGCCCAAGTCTAGTTTCTCCTCTGTAACAAAACGATCTGTTTTTGTGCATTTCCTTTTTTTAAAACATTTAAAAACATAATTAAAAAAAAAGATTTACACTACAGATGATTGCAAATGACTTGTCGGTTCAGTTGCAATACCTCCGCAGCACCACGGCATGAGATGGAAACAGACATTACAGACTGAATATCACAAAGAAACACAAAGCTGTTTTTTCTTATCAAATCTGTCCTTTCTGTAAAAAAAACACATAGAGTATTTTACAGTACTTTTTTACCTTTCTTTTTTAACCTAGCATTAATCAGCCAGTTAGAAATATGTTTCATCTGCTAACACGGTGCAGCCGCTGTATTTCTGCATCTTTGTTTGTTTCAGTCAAATTGGAAACAAAATCACAGATTTCACCTCGACTCGACAGAACACAGCGGGAACGCGTCTGTGCAGAGAAGGCTGCTTTCTTCTTCTATGTTTTTTTTTTGTCATACCATCTGAGTGATTTCTTTACTGATCTTTGTCACCTCCCATGTTCCCACCCCCCACCCTCCCCTCCCCTCCCCTCCCCACCCACCCACAACCTCCCTTCTTTCTCCGTCTCACCACACAGAAGTTATGTGCTGCTGCAGGGACCTCAGAGAGTCACTACAGTGATGCGAGGAGGACATATTTTTAGACTGTATGAATTTCAGATGCTTAACCCATCTGGTGGCAGCGACGATGATCATCAGGCCTTATGAGGCAAGTGGTTTAGAAGGCAGTCGGGGGGGGGGGGCTTTGAGTTGACAAGGTTTGGACATGTCACAGTTTTCTAAAAGCTTGTCACCAGATATATCACCGCAGCGCTCCATATAGAAGTGCGTGCAGTATGTAGATTTGAAAGAAGTGTAGAGACGTGCAAATCAGTGTGCAATCTTCTTTAATCTTCCTCCTTTTTTCCCTCATGACAGATTCATGAAGTGCATTTCTGACGGCTGGAGACGCAGCCACCTGCAGCTGATGAAGGAAGACCCGAGTACAAAAGGAATGTAAAGTTCAATGAAAGCACTTATAGCGGTTTTCCACGATCTGAGATGCATTTAGCAGAGATTTATTACTCTTAAAGGGCGAGGTGAGGTGTTATAAATCATTCAGAGTATGACATTCAACCTCAAGTGAAATATTTTATCTTGGAGGAAGTGGCCTGTAGTAGAAATGAAAACGCTCCTGCCTTACACTTCACTGACGTTACCAACGAGCACCAAAACAAAAGTAACAAACCACGTCTGCAGTCTTTTTCTACAGCACAACAATCAATGTCAGTTAACACTCAGGGGAGGTTTATGGGAACATCCAGTATCAGGATTTCTCATGTGGGTAACCCCAGAGCTTTCAGGACATTCTGTATTTAGTGTCTGGACACCTTTTCCTGTTGGTTCTTCCTTTTGTTTTCAAATGTTCTTGCAATAAGTGATGAAATTCGAAAGGTATGGTGTCGCAAATATAGCAGAGTGTTTTTTGTTTTTTTTTAAAGTCGTGTGGGGTATAGGACGCTGAGGCTGTCAGGAAAAGATGAGGACTCAACAGTGTGGGGACAGCAGGCGTGTGAGTCAGCAGAAACATCTGAACCAAGGTAATGTCACAAAGTCACGAAGTCGGGGGAGGAGGCAGGAGGACCAGCTGAGCTGGTGAAGGAGCCCACACGATAACGATGCCAAAGGCAGTAAGAACTTTCTTTGACAGACATTTGGAGTAAAAAGTTTCATCAACTTTCTTACTTACTAACATTTTTGAATAGGAAATATCCTAAAATCAGGGTCTAAACTAATTTAGCCTCAAACACTCCGACTGCATTTGAAGAAGCTAAAGGTCCCATATCATAAGTTTCCATTTCGTTTTTGAATATAAAACAGGTCTGACTGACCATCACCTTTTGCATTTTTGGGTTTGAGTTTTAGCAAGCTACTGTAGTAGGCTACAATCTGTTACCTGGTTCTCACTCAGAAAACAGTGAACCAATCAGAAGACAGGCTCAGAGCCCGACACACACCTGTTCTCACTAGAGATCCAGAGAGAACCATGAGAGAGGATATATAAAACTACACTGAGGTGGTTTCTGGTTCTTAAAACCACAAATGTATCTTCTTATGAATATCAACACATGAAAAGTGTAAAACGTGGGGCCTTTATATTGTGAATGAACGTATGAGGTAACACAATGGGGAGTGAGCCTATGGTCCGTTAGTGAAAGTGGCTCGGCGTCTGTGGCGACATTAAGTCAGTTAGTTCACCTGGTAAGTTTGTAAAACGTGAACATGAACAGGAGCAGAACTTTACTGTAACACTGCAGGTGTACACTACAGTACAGGTAGTGTACTGTACCTGCTGGTACTGATGAGACTGTACTGCAAAGTTATTGTTGCCCATCTCCTCATGGCCAGCAGGGGCAGCTGGAGCAAGATCACAGTGAACAAGAACATTTTCAAAGTACAAATATGAATGTGTCCTTTATCGGAGAACAGTCGAGCCTTTCTCTCTGCACTCTGTGACCTCTACCCCTCTCTGCTCCAAATCTTTGTTTTACCAGCTCTCACTCTCACTCCCTTTCCTTTTTCACTCCTTTATATTCCCGTCTCCCTCTCTCTCTCTCTCTCACACACACACACACACAATTCTCAGCACATTGTCTCCTATAATTATAACTGAATTATCATCACAATCAAAGGCTCCATTATCACAGTTTCGACTTTGGCCTCTTAATTTATCCCTCGCTCTCTCTCTCTCTCTTTCTCTACATCTCTTTCTCCCTGTCGCCTTCCCTCTCTCTCTCTCACTCTCGTTCAGCTATTATCAGCAGTGATGTTCGGTGGTGGGAAAGACAGACGGATAAAAAGACAGAAGGGGAGGGAGAGAAAGAGAGATCCCCCCCTCCGCCCGTGTCCTTGCCTGACAGATTGTGGCAGTAATGAATGTATGTGATTCCACAGCACTCGCCACTCCTGGCATTTTAATTGAATTTTTTATTTCTGCACTTCAAGAGGGCTGGGAGGGACAGGGACAAGGATGAGTCAGTGTGTGTGTGTGTGTGTGTTTGCTTCTGTTAAATATAGTAAGTCTGAAATTTGTAGAGGAGGAGTGGCGCATGAATTAGTGTGTGTTTGTACCGTACACGAATCCACGTCTGTGTTTTATCCAACAAAGTGAACCTTTTTCTAAACTGTGCTCGTCCAATCATAGCTTAGCAACTGTAACTATAAGTCATTGCATGTCTGTCAAGTGTTTGGATTTATCCAATAAGAGCATTACTCTGTATTCAGAGACTTCAGAGGCTGGAGTCTTTAAGGCTAGCATGATGCTAACGACCCTCTATACCAACAGTGACCAGGTGTTACGTCCAAAGCAGGAGCACATCGTTAACTAGTGGTAACTACATTCATCTGTAAGGTCACAGTGGGGGTAAAAAAAAGGCTTATGTTAGCAGCTCAAGCTAATATTACCTGAGAGAGAATCACATGTGCCAAACAACTACAACAGGGTGAAAGCAAAGTAACAGTCTGACCTCATTTTTTTTTGTTTTACAGCACTTTACACTGTTCGCCTGGGTCATCCACATTTAGCCGGTTAGCTTCCAACCCTCAAATGAAATTTATAAACAAGTAACTGCAACAGGAAATTACATTTTGTAGGAAATGTAGGAACTTTTTCTGTATTAAAGCAGAGCAGGATCTGTCTCTAACCTGAACCAGGTGTGCTGTGAGAGTCCGAACAGAACCGTAAAACAGTTTCATAATGCTGGAGTCGCAGTTGTTCTGATGTTTTGGTGGAAAACTTTAATCTGATCACAGTTACATTTCCTGCAACATGTATTTACTGTCGCAGATCAGATGTATAGACATGTCATCTGTAGGATCTAGGTTGTAGCATAACATCTGTAGCCATCAAATGCAAGTGCATGTATCACAGGTGTGAGTGAAGCAAATCTCATGCTAGTGCCATGTATCTGCGGCAATGTTGGTCCATCACATTAGTCCAGACTGAAATATCATTATGTATATCAAACTTTAATTATTGATTAATCTCTCAATTATTTTCTTGATGAATTATTCATAAATCCACGAGGCAGGATATTTAAAATGCTGGTTTTTATACACCTGACACTCCAACACCTATTGATAATTAATTTATTATGATATAGAGAAAAGGACATTATGATATTCTCTTATCTGAGCGACAGGAACCACTGTAAGCTTGAAAAAATGACAGAAAACGATTGAGGGTCTCCAATTAATTTTCTGTTGATCCACTAATCAATTCATTCATTTCTTGTTTCAGCTCTATTTTGGTTTAGGATCAAATAACAAGCGAACCAGCGACCAAAACTGACACCGTTAAAACAAAGATGGCGTGGAGTCTTTCGGTGAAGTCTGATCTCAGTTACACTCCCACTGTTTGTTGTGTGCAGGGTTCATGTGCAAGGCATAAAAGGTACAGGTGTGTGTGTGAGAGAGAGAGTGTGTGTTTGTTTCTGCATGTGTATTCATGATAAACATAAAAATTAATAAAGTAATAAGAGAGCAGCTGCTTGAGAAGCTTGAGGTTAATCTCTGACCAGTGGAGTAATTCCCACCTTTAATTTTCCACATTCCTGTCTTTGTATATTAATGCTACGAGACTGGCTGCTTGGCCTCACACTAATTTGATTGTGTGTGCGTGTGTGTGTGTGTGTGAGTCTTTACATCTGGGTGGTGATAAACAGAGTTGTTGTTCCATGTTTCCCCTCAGTGTGCGCTGCAGGGGGTGAAGAAGTGGGATGTTTGCATATGTCTGTCTCTTTTTACTGCGAGTAGCTGTTTCCACCTTTATGTTCTTGCATGCGTCAGCACGTGACTCAGTAAATTAATCTCTCTATTTCTGTGTGCTTGTGTGTGTGTGTGTGTGTGTGTGTGTGTGTTCAGCTATAAAGTCTTCAACTGATAGTTTACACACCTGCATCTGCAGATCAGTTGGACTTATTTATCCTAATCTTTCTTTTTTTTTTTTTCTTTTCGCTCACAGCACTTATGCATCACTTCATACACGCAGAATTACAAATGCACCTGTGAGCGTGAGCGTGCATATTGGGATCCCTTAATGATTGAGGTGGAAATAAACATGCATGTGGTGAACAGTGTTTTATTTGTTGCACAGGCGGAAATCCAGTCCCACGGGGGAATAAAGACAGTTAGAGACGCTGCCTGAGCAGCCTGCTGTTTATTGCTTATTTCCTTTAATACAAATAGCAGGAGGGACGAGAAGAGGAGAATGGGAGATGAATAGTGAGAGAGTTAAAACCTAGAGAGACAGACAATGGAGCAAACAGTAGAGAGATGGAGGGGAGCATATGTATACAGTAAGGAAGTTCAGGTGGACAGATGATGAGTTATTTTTAGATAATGAGAGAAAGGCACAGTCAGCCTTCCCACCTTTTTTTTCTCAGTAATGAAACTGAAAAAAATCCCCTGCAACCGAGGCAGTGTTTTCCCAATAGATGTATCCTCAGCACACAATTATCACTGTTGAAGTATCTTTCAAAACTTTTAAGCTGCTTTAATCGATATTTGACCATGGGAAAAAAAAAAAAAAAAAAAGGATCAGATGTAATGTGAAAAGAGATCGCTGTGCACTCATATCAGACTTGTTTTGATCAGCAGGCAGATGTTATCAGAGAAACAGCTGTAAAACGCCACTGTCCACTACCTGCTGGGCGGCAAGCAGCAGTCAGACACAGTCAGAGAGCAGCTGGTGAACACAGTGGAGCATTTAGCAGCTAAAGAGCCAGTTATTTCCCTCAGGAGCTGGTGGAGACCTAAAACAGAGCTTAAAGAAAGGAAACACTGGACTTGGAGGGATGCAAAATGGAAAGTTGAAGGTTTCCTAGATCAGAAGTAAAGAGCGGAGAGGAGGAAGCAGAGTAGACCGAGAGCCAGACATTAGTGTTCGCAGGGTTTTAAGTTTCCTGCCTGGAGTTCAGTGGATCAAAACTGCACCCAGGTGAAATTTGAGCGAGTTGATTCACAAACCCTGAAGACTCTTGAATATCAAGCTACATTTCACCAGAATATTAAATTGAACTGCATCTCCAAATGACTCCTGCTGGAAAATCAAATGACCTCAAACTACTGCGTTAAAAGCGTGTCGAGACCTATCGCGCTCCCGCTGTGGAGGGTGTGTGAGTGTGTGTGCCTGAGTGATTGCGCCGTGGGAACATTTGTGTGTGTGTGTGTGTGTGTTCATGAGTCTGAGGATCTGAGCCCCATACCACTTTCTTTATTATTATTATATTTGCAGTCTTCATTTCACACTACAGATACGCTCGTCTGATCCCAGACACGTAAGGCTGATTCGACATTATGTTAATGCATCACTATTTGCACTATTAGCAGACAGCCAATATTAGAACATAATGATCTAAAATTACAATACATCACACTGTCGTCTATGTATTTTTGCATAAACTAAGATTTGTTTATGATGAAAGAATGGCACCAGTTTCATGTGTGACAGACATACACCTTTGTACACCTGATCCACTCCTGGCAGTCTCCTGCAAGCTCGTCAGGCAAGGAAATGTGTTTATTTTCTCTCTGTGAATTTAACCTTGTGCTGCTGCAGGTTGGTTGATACAGTAATCTCACGGTGTTCAGTTAAGACTCTAAGACAGAACGTGTTACAGGTCCGACCTTTCTGTCACCAGTTTTACAGAATAAAGTAACTCGTGACATTTATTTCAACAGGTTACACTGCCATCACATCGATGTAAAGATGCCCCGAGTGCCTGAGCGTGTGTGTGTGTGTGTCGACCTCTACTATGTGCATTGGTGTGTGTGTGTGTGTGTGTGTGTGTGTGTGTTTCCAAGTCTGTAAGTGGCTTTGTGTGTGTGTGATTTTGTGTGTGCATGTGTCTGTTTATACTGTATATCCTCGTATATGTGTGCACATACTCTATGTTAACCTCTATGCATGGATGCATGTTTTAAAATAAAGCGCATGTGTGTTTTTCTGTGTGTGTGTGCATACTGTATGTTGACCTTTTGTGCTCCGATGTGTGTTTAAATTTATGCATGTGGTTTTATGTGTGGTTGTAAGTGTGTGTGTGTGTGTGTGTGTGTGTGTGTGTGTGTGTGTGTGTGTGTGTGTGTGAATAGACCAACTACAGGAATAAAAGTCTAAACAGAGGCAGAACTCTCTGGCGCTGCACTCGACTGTAGCCATAGCAACATGGGTTAAGGTGAATCTCATTGTTGGCGGCGGTAATGATTTGAATAGCTCAGAGGGTCCTGCCTGCGCTGAATGCATCAGGGAATTTGGGACATATTGATGTTTACACACAGTAATAGATCTCAGATTTTTATGTTGGCAGCAGGGGACCAGCAGTAGTGTTAAAGTCAAGTGTTAAAGTAGGAATTTTAATGGAAAAGTTTGGCCCTCCACTGTAAAATCAATCTGTTTTTCAGCATGTGCTGAATCTGCTTACAAAATGATGAAGCCTGAGAGACACTTTTATAATGTCTGGAGTTTGGCAGAAATAAAGAACTTTCAGTCGACACAAACCGTCAAGAAGTCAGCAATAATACAGAGAATTAAAATTAATAAGATATGAATATGTTGGTTAAATCTTTTTTAAACAGTTAAGAGCACAGCACACACACACACACACTCAAACACACGTGTGCACAGCTGTCTAAAAATCAATGAGGCAGGATTTTATAATTCTGGAAAGTTACCAAGGTGACGGTAGTTTTTCTCCTCCGTCTTGCCAGTGATTAAATGAAGGGGTAGATTAACACTGTTCACATCACAGAGTCATCTTGATTGGCCAAAGCCATTTGTGCCACAGCAGTTAAGTCAGAGACAACATTTTTCCTACAGTAATTGCTCCCAACTCACAGCCCTGGATTTGAAACTGATCAGTGTTTTTATAGTTAGAATCATCAATTAAGATTTCAGTCCTGGTTGATTGGTGATACTGATGGTTACCGTAGCAACGGTGAGGTTCAGTTTAATACCACAGCAAGCTACTTTGTTGTAACTCCAGCATTAGAGCGGCAGGTGTATCTATTTCCAGTGCAGCCAAACCAACTCAGGCTGCTTCGATAAAGACGACAGTCAGTAACACTCACAGCCTCTGGAATCATTCCTCAACAATGTTGACTGAAAATATCCAGATTTAAGAGACGGATTGGTGTGAACTAGGGATGCCAGGAGAACCGATATTCTGGTACCAAGTCGATGCCAAAATTTTCTGAAAATGTGACCATGCTTGTTTTTCTACCATTGTTACTGAAGGTGCGGTAGATGCTGTAGGTACTTGAGTTGGATTCTTCAGGGACTGACACGGCGCTGTAACAATCCTACAAGCATCTACGAGCTGACATGACACTCAAAGAGAAGGAGGCAGGCACAGTAAACAACAACATGTGGGATGGCAGCATCGGGTACGGGTGCAGCAACAGATCCATCATGACTTATGAAAAAAACAAAAACAAAACATGACTGGCGTATAGAGATATTTTGTATTTCATGAGGGACAAGTTACAGACAACCAAAAGCCGGTATGCAAATGGTGCCACAGGAGGAAACACCTCAAACTTATCTAAGGAGCTCAGTGACAGACATGCAGATCTGTGCACACAATTCAGGGCGAGTGAGTTACTGAAACGTTAACTGTTGTTGAATCGTGGCAGGTGGCGTCTATTGTTGTAACACTCCACACACAACGGTCACTTTAGCTTGTTCAGGCTAATGTAGCGACGTAACGAGAGCTGGGTGCTCAAACCATAGTGTGCTACAGTCATTACTGTGTGTAGTATACTGAGTATAATACTGACTTTTCAAATGAATATTTCACACCACTGGTCTCACCCTGTAATTTAAACTTCTGCTGACATATTGACTATTAGCACAGTGTGTGTTTGCAGAAGCGTCTGCTGTTTTCTGTTTTTTGCTGTGGAATCGAATTTGTTATCGAGGAACATGGAATTTCATTGGTATCAACATCCCTAGTGTGAACTGATGTTCTCCTGGATCTGACATCACCGACTGTTAAAAACAACTACTTAAACATTATCCACTTGTGGTGGAGCAGCTCAAATATACATCAGGTAACAGAGGTGAGAGCAAAAAAGTCAAGAAATAAACAAACAAGCTCATGCTAATGCTGCAGCTCAGCCAGAGCTGATCCAGCTTTCAACATAATTTCAGTGACTTGTTTACTTTAAGTGGAATGAGCCCATATAACGACAGACAGCAATCAAGAGGTGGATTGTGAACGAGAGAAGGAGAAGAAGAGGGGAAGGGTGAGATCGAGAGTGAATTGGTAGGAATCGATGATGGACACATCGCTACTCAGGCCCCTCATCTTTTATTTAACCTGAGCTGCTGCCCAGAAAGACAGAACACACACAAAAAAAGGTAGTGGAGAAGGAGAGAAGAGGAAGAGAGAAGAGACAGAGAAGGAAGGATAAATGATTTTAAAAAGAGAAAAAAGCAGGACAGAGCAAGAAAGAAGGGAATGAGACAGAAAGGTGAAATAAAAAAAGAGGTGGAGAGAGCAGAGGAGAGACTGAAGAAGAGAGAGATATTGATGTGAGGCTCTGTGGCTGGAGTCGTGCTATAAAACTGTCACTGCAGCTGTTTGATGAGCTCCCATATTTCACTCTTCTGCTGCTGCCATTCATCTGTCACACATCCTCTACATTGTCTGTGCTCCCGCTTCCTGAGAGCTTCCTCCAGGAATGTGACAACTCGTACGCAAAGATAATCACATTGCAATGCATTAAATTGAATGAATTACATTAGAGGGCATACAAATGATGGATTCAAAAACTTTACTGAAACGACAGATTTTCACTGCGGCGCAACGAGTATTTTCCTGACCTTGAAATTCTCTTTGACCGTCTGTGTGGCAACTCGCTGCCAGGGGCAGGTGGGAGGTTCATTTCAATGTGGCAGCTCAAAGAGAGTTACTCATATTTTGTTGGACAACAGGTCTTTTGGTGTATAAACATCACAGCAGAAAAACATAGGTCCTGTGCTGCATGTTCCGCCGTCCGACGTCAACTTAGCCACAATGCTAATGTTGCTAGCAGTTAAATTGTTATATTAAATCGTTATATTTAAGAGCTCAAACCTGGAAGATGAATCTGATAATCGCTGATATTTTGCCAAGTGAATATCTTTTTTTGTCAGGTCTGATATGAAATCAGTTGTGGTCACCGGCTGTGTCCACAAAGGTCAGCAACAGCTCAGGTCCAAGTTTAACTCGTTTGACCTTTTGGCGCAGACAGCACACCGCACACGCAGCAGTGGAGGAGGTGTGATAATTTGAACACACCATTAGACTGAGGACGGCACATTTGTCTTTGAAGTAAAGTCACAGTAAATACTTGCACACACAAACAGAGCAACGCTTAAAGTGTGAATAAACTAATGAACAAAACTCCCCGTGCACAGCCAAGCAACGGCTTCACTGTGACTTTAATCTGTTCTTTTTCACCTCAGTGGAGTTTTGTTTTTATGTGGAAGATCACGGCATCGTTAACATTAACAATTTCGATAATGTTTAACCTTCTGAAAAAATGTAATTAAAACACTTTGAAAAATGACAATATGAACATGGCGATAGTTTGTCATGCGACACATGTATGTGTATTTATCAGACCTGTGACGCTGAAGAAGCCACAGGTGAATCGCACTGTTCACTAATTTGGATTTTCATGAAAATAAACTATTGAACAGATTCTGTACAAACAAATAATAAAGTTATAATTGTGAACAAATTTTCTGTGTTTAAAAAGTCCTTATCTGCTTATGTTATAAACATTTAAACATTAAATGCTTCTACACTTCTTTTATACTGTTTATGGTTTAGGTTTTAAAGCCTGAAATGCATTAAGGTGCGAACGCCGCTGCATCACCTCAACTCTCACATCATGTGACAATTATATAGTAGAGTAATGACTGAAATAGCATAGAATTGCCACCGTCTGTGCACCGGAGATCGTTGTGTTTGTGCGATTACAATAGGGCCTTAGGTCGTTTAGCATCTTTACCTAATCTTACCTGTAACCTCCTCACAAGATCTATGATGGAAGGATAAGCTTCTTATCTGCTCTTTTCCCATTTAGCTTGTTGTTGTCCTCTGCTCTCACCTCAACGGATTTTTGTTTTTGTGTGTGGAATGTAGTTTTTCTTCGGTATCTTGAACCTCAATCAATATGGAGGCAAAGCAGGCTGACGTGGAGAGAGACAAACACCGTGACAAATTATTCACCAGCCAGTGTTTTTGTGGTGTTAGATGTACACGCGCGACATATTTTCATACACTCTGCTGGAAACGACGGATAGTTGGTTGTCGGTTGGATGTGTGTGGGATGGAGGTGTAATAAGAGATCAGCAGTGTTTTTGTGTGTGAGGTCTGTAATTTCATCAATTAAAAATGTTGCATCCTGCCTGAGACATATGCAAAAACTAAAAATGTCTCACACTCACTCTTCTTTTTCTGACTGTTTTAAAACGGAGCAGCATTTGTCTAACAGAGCACAACAATGCAGTACCTACTGTGCCATGTAGACGACATGCGGAGGGGGTTTGAGCATGTAACTTGTTATGTCACCTCCAGATGTTTTCCATTCTCACCTGTCACTCACACGGGGGGTGAGAGCTGGTTCGTCTCTGACTTTCAAAAGCTGTTTTTTCTTTTTCTTTTATCCTGGAAAGGAGGCGATCACATGCCAAACAACAGAGCAGGATTTAAATGTGCTCACATGCAATTTCTCACATGCACACACTGTTTCCCTTCCTGTCTCTGCCACCTTTGAGTCAAACCACGTGACGGTGGGGATGGGCCAGAGACTCTCAAAGTGGTAACTAAGTGGTGAATTATATAAAAATTCGGCCCCGTACAGTTGTCATGAAGTTTTTGTACCAGGCTGTAAACATGTTGATTTCTGCTGTAAAGTTGGACATTTTAACATAGGAGTCCTGAGGATTGATACACTTTTGGAGAGCTGAAGAAGACCTTCAGATTAGAGGCAAAACTTCTTAAAGATATATTGTGTGATTCTGCAAAAGGACAAGATATGGAGAGCATTTTAACACTTCAGTATCCATCCATGTAATCTCTATATGGTTGAAGTTCGGTGAGGGTAAGGCAACTTACAGTTAGAGTTTTATCTCTGTTTTGGTCTCTACTAATGCCTGGGCTGCTAAATGCTGCGCGATGTTCAAAGACTTTGACCAAAAGTAAACCAAAACAGTAAAGTTGTGGGCCATAAAACCAAATTAATGAGCTGAAAGAGGCTAAAATGTGTCCAGCTGAGAAGACCTGCAGTCATTCCGCAGGTTCATCTCTCAGCGCCATCTTTCATTGTCATTTCATCCATTGTTAATATAAAAATATTGATAAGAGCAACTTTAAATCTAGAATAATGTTATAGTAGTAGTATAGTTTTCTCTGTGCAGTTTTCAGCAGAAACGTAGTGAACAAAGAGGAAATGATTACTATGCAAGCATACACCCCACGTTCCACACTCACTCTCTGAGGGACGCTATAGAAAACACAATAGGAAACATTATAGGGGATACTCAACTTACAAAGCCTTTCAGGAACCAAATACCCAGTAATGACATTTTACAGAAATCAATAAGACATTTCACCTTGAAAATATAGAGGTGCAGGTCTGGTAAAGAAATGAAGATGGTAAATGTTCACATTAGGTGTGTGTCAATACACAAAGGTAGATTTCAATATTTATTTATAGTATTTCTATTGTACCCATTGCAGTAAAATGAAATTTTAATCATCAAGAAAACATTCCCCTCAAAAACTTGTTAATGTTTATAAAAAAGGATTTTGTGTTCGACATATCCAAATTGTGTATGGCTAGGCTTTGTTAGGCTTTAGGTAAACTGCACTGGATTTCCCATCAGCAGCAGCACAGAGCTGGTTTCCTCAAAATAGACCCTCCACAATAAACCCTCTGCTCATTTACTTTCAAAGAGCCAGGCAGTGTAATGAGGCAGGGTAAGCTGGCATTATTGAAGTTCTTTCAATAGGGCTGGACTGCTTAACGGGAGGGAGAAAGTTCAACATGGTATAAAAAAAAAAAATCTTACAAATGGGAAGTCAGACACTCCTAAGGGAGCATTGCAAGCATGGTTTACGTTCTTAATGATCTTGTTTATTTATTTTTTTAGGAGTGACGTGTTTTTTCAGAGGCAGGGACGTCCAGTCTAGCTTGCTCTGGGTTCAGCCCAATGTGTTTTGACTAAAAGGCTTTATCTGACAGGAAGCAAACAGAGCCTGAGGATTACACTTTTAAATTTCAGCTCAGTTCAACAGCTAACGGTACAACTGTTAAAACCAAGGGCCTTAAAAACCTCAGGTTTTTGTCAAAAAAAAGTTACGTGTTGTCAAGGTTACGAAGCAACAGGAGCTGTGCTTTGCAACACAATGGTAAGGGCGAGCGCAGCTGCTGACCCAAAGCGAAAATCCTCCGTAGACAAGAGCGCCTCATTTCAGTTCTTCCTTTGGAGACCGCGTCCCCCGAAGGCTGAGGCCCCTGAATTGGGACACTGCTGCTCACTTCATGAGTCTCTGCTAACAATCCCACAATGCAATGCTCTGCATTTCATAGGTGCAAAAATCACCAGTGTGCATCTCTCATTGCTGACGCAAAATGTTGATGATGAAATAGTTTAAAGTAATAGATAAAAGAAAAAGACCTAATCCGTTTAAATAAGGGGATATGGTTAAAATACATAGCTGATTGATGGCAACAATCTCCAGCTTCCGTCCCTCCAAATGGTAATACTACGCATGTAAACATGGCTGAACCAACCTGATCAAAGACTATTCATTGTATGAAAATACAGCCGTAACAATATTCAATTCTATATCATTAATGATGATAAACAACATCCAGTTCAAGGGGGGGGGGGGTCAGTGGATGGCTGTGTGGACTATGAGGGTTAGTCAGACAGGAAAAGTTGGCAACCACTGACCTAAACCCATGCTATGTCACTGTGAGTGTGAAACAGGAATATAAGCTTTAAAACATGTCTCACATCCTCCTCAGCCAACCTTCAAAGACATTTCTCCACACTTGAGATTTATTCCACAAAAAATCAGATGATGCATAAAGGCACCTGTTGACGGCACATTCTCACACACGAACAACATGTGATGTGAAAACATTTTGTGTCCCATTATGGTGCTTTAGCACACAAGCTCCAAATTCATGAGCAGTAAGCAAAAGACTCGCCAGATATTTTTAACAATAGACATGAGTTGAGAGCCAGCCTCCTAAAATAGGTCTTACACAATACCCCCCATCCCATTTGCTTCAAAGAGCCAGACAGTGTAATGAGGGTACTGAATTTTTTTCAATAGAGCTGGAGTAGTAGTCCTGTGAGAGAGAGTTCCACATGATGAAACAAATCCGCCAAAATAAGAGAGGCAGCAAACCTTAAGGGAAGACTACAACCACGGTTTTCCTCTCAGAACATAGTGATCATTTTTATGGTTGATGCATTTGGATGTAATGAATATAAAGAGCAGGAATTTGAGTCTTTGTTTTGGGAGTTAATCAGATTGTTAAAGTGTCGAATTGTCTCACAAAGTGAAAAGTAGCCCGCTGATTCTTGTAAAAGTAACACACAGACATGCAAAATATTTTACAACAGTGGCATATGTACATATATATATATATATATATACATATATAAGAACCATTTGATAAGATGGGAAAGGCATTTGTGAAATGATGAAATATTTGTGAAATTATATGAAATGATATACAATACTCACCCAAATGGTTATGAGTGGCTTATATGTGCTTTATCAAAGGACAATAACACAATACTTTGAGATTTGACATTGAGAATTCATTTCACAGGGCAGCACTGTCGCCTCACAGCAAGAAGGCTCTGGGTTAAGTTTGCATGTTCTCCCCTTGGGTTGGGTTTGCATGGGTTTTTCTCCAGGTGTCTTGGTGACTCTAACTTGCCTGTAGCTGTGAATGTGTTTAGGTGCGAGGTGTGGATTGTGGTTAGGCTGGCAAGTACTCACAGCCAACATATAGTGTAGGCCCCTGCACATATTAACCAAGTCTTTAACAGCCCCATCAAATAGTGATATTTCCCTCTAAAGTTCTCATATGGTGTCTTTTGAAACCACCTCAAAACGGATTTGCATATCAAGAACTTTGCTTTTTCTTCTTTCCTTTCCCATTAATCACCTCATGACCCCTCAGATTTATCTGGCATCCCTGTTTATAAAACTGTATATAAGATAGTTCAAACTAGCTCCACCTGTCAGAATTGCTGAACAACAACACAGGAAAGGTGGAGACGCTCAGGCAGGCTGGTGCGGTGAAGTATATTTTAATAGAGAAAACAAGGGTTACAGGAAGACTGGTGGGAGAAATGTAATTCAGGCAAACACGCACAAAAACAGTTTAAAGACACAGGTTCATGGAGTTGTGCCTTTGATAGATGTCCTGATGCAGCCTGTTCCTGAAAGCAAGCAGACTGCAAAGCCTCAACATAAAAAGCATGAAGCATAAGAAACAAGCTCTTTCCCTCATTCATTCTCACATGCAAATAACAGGATACCAACTTGAGAGGTGTTACATAAGAGGAGTACATTGACTTTTAATGGCTCACAAGGTAGAGTAAGCTAATTAAAATTATGACCGAGATATTTATGTGTATGTGAGTTAAATTGGGTGTGAGAAACTGGATTAGAATAGCGAGCAATTTAGCAAACGAGGCCCTGAAAACATTTTATTCCCCTCATTTAAACTGATAAGCAGAGAAGTTCTTTAAAGTGAAAAACACATGAAAGGTTGAGCTACATGAAATGGAAATTCTGCCCAGGCACTCATCTCGAATTAGCATTTTGCTAGCTTTTATTATTCATCATAAAACTGCACCAGAGTGGTTTCAGCCATGTCAGTACAGAGGAGCTCAGATTAAGTGCAACAAATGATGAAATGTCACCTCTGCTATCAGATGTATTGGGCTGTTAAAATGTATTTTATTCAGAGGAATCTTCCCACCTCATTGATAACATTTGTGTTTTACACTTCAAGCTTATATCTGACAATTTGATTCAGAACAACTGCATACCCAGGGAATAAAATATGATACAAGATATGTAGATTGCCATTTAAGGTTAAAATCTGTAACATGTTATATCTTGTTTGTCTAGTCCGTATAAGAGTCTGAAATTCAAAGGGTGGGGTGGATCAGATGGGTGAGCTTTAAGGTGCCAGTATCCACAAGTCCTCCAACCTAAACAATATAGTTCATTTATTCCAACCCTCTGATACAACCCCGTCTCCTGAAATAGTCATTGTTGCAATAATAAACAAAGGGAGTGTACCGACAGAGTCGTGCCGGACCGTTGTCACCATGATTACAAAGAAAAAATGGTCATGGCTGCTTAGATTTAGGCACAAAAACTACTTGGTTAGGTTTAGGAAAAGGTAGTGGTTTGGGTTAAAATAGGTACTTCCTTAAGATTACACGATCTTTGTTGTCATAGTATAAATAATAACACCATGTTTAAGTTTGTCGAATGGCCATGGATAAAATAAACAACACAAACTGCTACTTTGACATGGGAATCGAACACTGATCTCCTGTGTGAAATTCTTTCTCGCTCTGTATACCAAGTCACCAAACTTCTTCCTTTGCTCCTGTCATAATCACTATGGCCACTAGAAATCGCCTAACATCAAAAGGTAACTATGGGCCATAATAACCTGCCGCACAAACGACCTATGGGCTTGTGTTTTACAGGAGGACAGTCTCGTCAGAATACATTTTCACAGGTGCAGGTTGGATTGTTGACTAGCATCGGAAGGCCCTCCCCCATAACACCATTCTGACATCTGACGGCGACAGTCTCGTGAGGTTTTTCACCAAGATTCGTATCTGTGCCTCAAGCGCTCTATGGCCACTAATAGATGAAAGTTATAGGTGTGTTCATGCAGGTAACTCTTAAAGTGTTTGCCCGAGTTTCAAAAATGAGGCACCAATGAAAACCTACAATAAACCCTATGACATCAATGTCCACCATATTGGATTTTATGTGTTTTTTTTGCTGCTTCTTGGACAAACTTTGTCCAATCTTCACTAAAATTGGTGCAGATAATCTTCACACCAAGGCTTACAAAAGTTATGACATGGAGTTTTGTTTGGTGAAAGCATTCAACCATAACAGCCAATCGAGATTGAGAAATGCGCCAAACAAGAGATCAAGTCATATCTCAGCCAATCTTCCATCAAGTGACCTGAAACTTGTTGTGAGTACTTACAACCATGCCTCTGACATAATGACATCATGTTTCCATGGCAACTCAGTACTGCTGGACTGCTTGGCCCCCACATTGCTGCTTGCAGCTATATTATCTAGAGTGGTATCAATCTGAACGTGTAATTCTCTGCAGGGAAAACAAATGCATGCATTTCCCAAAAAGTCAACTTCTACATTTATCTAAGGAATACGAAAATCAATGAGATGGACATCAGTGTGTTGTGTGGACCTGATGCACAAGACAGAAAGTAACTTGAATTACCTCATACGCTACACAGAATAAGTATGACTGATTGAGACTACCCCTGCCACTAATTGTTTATCCTATAGTTTTAGTAATTACAGACTGCATGTCCTTTTGATTATTATAGCGGGACTAACAATAATACCACATTTCTAAAGTATAACTGCTTCCATGCCAGTCTTTGTTCCCTGATTACTGACTGTGGCTTCTGATGGAGGTGGAAACTGACAGATTGTAGCAGTATCAATCACCCCCCCCCCCCCCCAATCCCCACCCCTTCCATCACAAGCTGTAGCCATGGTGGGATTTGATGTTTCTCACATGCTTTTCTCCCTCAAGTGTTCCAGAGCTGCGACTCACAAAGCGTGACGGCTGTAATTAAAGATAGTAGTTGTGACACTAACAAGTTGGCACTTTTACTGCTTTTATGACATCTGAAAACTCAGACGTGATGTAGCCTATGCACCGTATGTCTCAGACGACTTGCTCGACCACTGCAGTTGTCCATATTTGTATTAAATGCTCAAATGAATTAAATATTCAAGAACAATAGTAGTCGTTAGTTTGGAGAACAAAACAAAGTCAATATTTCCAATATATTTCCATATTCTACTGGAATAAAGGAAGACTTGTGCAGCTGGCTCATTAACAGTCACAGCTCATTAGGGCTGGTTTAATCAAAATTCAGAAACCATACTGGGCTCCTGACAAAATACCAATATTGCAACAGCATAATGACAGCAAAAACAACATGTCAGTCAAAAAGCAAGTTTTTTAGATATGTTTATGAAGCTATACGGTAGAATGCTGTTCTATTGAGACACCATCCTCCACCAACACCCGGCCTGTCAGCAGGTCAACACATAAACATCATCTTGATAATATGTCAGTGTTGAAGCCTGAAGCTGAGCAAGCCAAGAGCCACAAGCACTGGGGGAAAAAAGCACAGTGGATGCAACCAATGTTCCAGTTTTTAAATTAGCTGTAGAAGTATTCTTTTATTTATTCTTTTTCTCTTTCACAGTTCTCTGTCAGTGTACAGTAATTGTTGCGCAGTGTGACTTCCCTTCAGCACACAGCACATACTTTCCAATGCAGAACACACTGAACAACCCTGAGAGGATACAGGAATTCAGTTGCTGTGTTCCATCTGAGTGTACAGGGTTGCACACAGACCAAAACATATATATTTCCCATTAATTAGTTACAGGCTTAGCATAACTAAAACTGTGTTTGTAGTTATGCATTAAAGGGTAACACTATACTACATATGGCAGCTTTGTGTATAGGCTACAAAACTAGACTGTAGCAAACCCAAACTAGGAACATATTGTGTCATTAAGCACAATTACCATTCAGGGCAACCTGTCACCCTAAACCTGAGCAGAGCTCTGAGCTCTTTTGTGCTTTGTTCAGATCTGGCTTCCTGCCTTTTGCTGTGGAAACTGGACGCTTCATTCAGTCCCTGTGGACAGAATGCGACTCCTGTATGATTTGGACGAGGTTGAGAATAAATTACAGTCTATATTTTACTTTCCTTTTTTTAAAAGAAATCATCATCTTTCAGTTAAACTTTTGCAGAAAATGTCTACTGGGCATATGACAAGCGGATGGAGATTACAGTACGTTTCTGTAAAAGAGATTTGACGTAGCAAAGTTTTCCTTAACGTCATCAGCGTAGGAGAGCATAACATCACCACGCATAACAACGTTAGAGACAGTTGAGAAAGGAGATGGCGCATTAACAACCTTTTGCTGTATCTGTCTCACATGAGTTGTATTGTTTTGTATTGTTATGTATAGGTATATTTTGACATGGACAGGCAATCATGATCACAGCCACTTAGGGAGACAGGAAGTGTATAGGCTACTATTTCATACTATTGGTGCTGTAATGCATCATCTTTGTTACAGAGTATCGTTGCTAACATGCTCACAGCGACCATGCTTACATACTGATATTGACGTGTTTATATTCTCCTTTTCAGTAACACTTCTCTCACCTAACATCAGAATGCTAACATGCTAAAAATGACCATTCTAACATGCTGATGGCCGTCTAGCAATCTATCAAATAACTTGAGATATTTAATCCGGAAAGTGGTGGACTTACTGTGCCATGCATACAGTTGTGCTGCTAGCATGGCTAAAATAGCCTATATTTAGTGTAATCAAGATAGCAAAGAGCATCGTAGCTAGTGGTTAGCAGGGTTTTTAAGAAAAATGTCAACCGGAGCTACCATTAATGGAACTGTAACATCCCAAGCTTGATTCTTGTGAATCAAAACCACACTTACTCTTCATCAGTGCAGCTGTTAACTCAGGTGCATAAATTAAATATCATTATATACCTACTGAGCTTTCAGTAGGCAATGTCCTGAATAAAAGCAAAAGTATGCTCACTTGCCTGAAATGAAATGGATGATCTGTGGAGACTGACGCTAGTGAGAGCTGCAGGAGCAGGGAGCTAAAAAAAAAAATCAAAAGAAAAAACCTCCCTTGCTCAGGGTGGTCTGTGTTAAATTGAAGCCAATAATATTCATAGATGGTTCAGGGAACTGCAAAGCCAAATACAATACCACTAGGCTTAGCCTAACAAGGGCACACATACACAGAGGCTATAGCAAATACAAGCAAACACAAATCCCAGCAGACAAAAAGAAAGGTCATCCTTGTTTTGAGAGAAAACAGGGTGTTTTCTGAATTTACAGTCAGCAACAAAAATCAAAAGGCCACGTCATGTTGCTATAGTTACAGAGACAAAGATCCAAAGCTCCTGAGATGTGGAAAGCAGATTCTTCTCCTGGACTTAGAACTTGAAGTTTTCTCTCTGTTTTATCACACACGCTCAGCCCTGTGGGGAGGCTCACAGCTACCTTGGGATGGCAGTAGAGTCCCTGCTTCTTGGAGACAAAAGCCCGGCTATAATATTATGTAAATTTCAGATCTGTCTGTCGGACCGCTGGCGATGATTAATTGCCGTCTAACCACAAGTCACAGAGATGCAGAGGTATGATGGGACAGGGACCTTTTTATTTCTTTCTGTCTCCTGTCAGTGTCACATGAAATGGCGGTGATTCACAAATACCACACACATGCAGTACGTACATATTTCTTATAAACAAAAGTCCCATTGCTTGAAATGTGTAGCTGAAGGAAACACAAATGATAATGCCTTTATCTGAATGAATTTGGTGTTAAAATGTGTTCCATATAAATATAAAATAAAATCAAAATTATCTTAATGTGAAATTAATGTTCTGTTCAGACTCAAATTTGCAGCCCTGGTTTTTGGCAATAATAAATAGTCACACTGTTTATTCAGGGTAATTAATGAACACAAACCATCCATCCATTAGCTAACCACTTATCCTTTGAGGGTTGCAGGGGTGAAAACAAACCAGCAACTTTAAATATTCTAATATGAAATATTATCAACAAATAGCTGCTATTTGTTACTCTAAATATCCTTCACCCATGGACATATTATCAGTCAATTAGCCCCTGGACGCAAACATGTAAAAGACCCCCCACCCTTCCGCATGGGAGCAAGACCCCCAGACTGAAAGAGGCACAAAACATCATTTGTGGTCATTATGACTCATTTGCGTGTCTCTTTTTAGTTGTTTTGTGTCTCTTTGTGATCATTTTAGTTGTTTGATAACTTAACACAGTTGACATAGAGCCGCTGCAGGCGGGGCGTGGATGACCAGGGGAAAGAAGAAGTTGAATGACTAAAATTCAATATGGATCCTTTTGTATTATTTGCTTCCTCTATCGTTGTTAATGATTGATAAAAATTGTGGGGTGGGAGGATGTGAGCAGGCAATCACTATGGCGGGAAACTGGATAAAGACAGGTAAGTAAAACAAACATGAGACACACAAGGTAAGTAGTTTCAAAATAAAACTGGAAATAAACAAAAATCTAAACACAAAGTCCAACAAAAGAAGCAGACTAAGACAAAGGCAAAAAGTGTTGACAGTGATGTCATCCAGAGGTTCTGATAAGCCCACTACCTAATACAGTCTGACTGGTAGAAGGTGGACAGGCACCTGGTTACTCCCTGTTAAGATGACTTTTAGGTTATGTGAGTTTATCAGCATATTTTGGAAACTTATATAGTAGAGTAGTTATTAGGAAAATTCCACTTCCACTCCGACAGTTGTATCAGAGTCTTTATGCAGGTCTCTGTCCAGGGAACTATCTTGTTCACATCCGACAGCTGTGACATCACCTTCTCTCATCCTCATCCCATCCACATCTCATCTCCTGCTTTGCTCTAGGAAAACCTATTAGCATTTGTCACAAGTACAGCTCTGCTCTGATGACACATCACTAACAGCTGTGCTAATATTTTCTAATAGTCTCAGGACCCGACACGGCCGAAGCTGTTCTGATCTCGTCTTCTGATTTTTCACTGCAGACTCGAGGCTCGTCGTTGTGAAAGTTTGACTCTCAAGTGACATTTTTGTGAATGAAACTTACAAACAGAGCAGAACAAGCAAACTTACATGACAGTTTTTAGGGCTGTTGATTATGCGAACCTCCTCATGAACTGATGACATGCAGCAAATTGAAATGAGAAATCTACGACATGTTTGTGCAGTTAGGAGAGCACACAGCAACAAATCTAGCAACTTCATGGGCCGACGTCTACTTCACTCTCCCGGAGAGAGTGGTTGTGATCAATAATTTATTGTATAAATAAGGAAATACAAAATGAAATGCAAAATGCAACATGAAACTAGACACATCTGGAGTGACAAAACATATGTAAACCAGTGCATGATGGCAGTATATCAGCCCCCTCCAAAAGCAAGCAACCAAAATAACAGCACAAAACAAAGAAAAAATAAATAAAAATAATAATAATGATAATAATGATAGTGATAGTAATAATAATAACTCACTGAGACTGTTATTCATGTTATTTTAAGTTGTTTTACGCAACTGTTTCCTGGAAGATGTGAAAAAAAGAGGTTAAAGTTCAAGGAAAACTAAATAGCTCTGGTTGGACGATCTCTCTGTATGACAATAGCCATTCTTTAATAGACAGGGAACGTGGAGTCAGCAGAAACCTGGATGAGCCCTGAATGTGCTTCCAACGACCAATCACTGATCCCCATTTTTAGACCGGGCAACTCCTTGTTCTGTGTTTTTACTCCCCATGTTTTCACTAAGAGTAAGTAAGCAAATGAATGCTTGATGTAATCCAGCAATGTCTTACCATTTCTCCAACAGCCTTCAGCACATGGAGGAGAGATTTAGGAGAGGAATTATTTATTATAATGTTCTTGAAAGAAGCCCATTGTGTCGATACAGCTGTGAAGTGTTTCATCATATTTCTAAACACATCTGTAATCCCATGCTGCTGTTTACACACAGATGTATCAACACGAACACCGGACTCCTCTGAGTGATCCGTGTGTGTGTGTGTGTGTGTGTGTGTGTGTGTGTGTGTGCATGTGCGTGTGTGTGTGCGTGTGTGTGCGTGTCATCCACATCTGCCAAGTGTACAGTACAAGGAGATCAGAGTCTGCAGCGCTGCCTGACAAATGACAAGAGGACAGATGCAGACATATGTCATCATGTATGGGTTGGAGGCGACTTTGAGATGGAAAACCCGGCAAGGTGCCAGAGCAGAGGTTGGCTGCTCTCAGTGCACGTGTCGGGTGCACACAAGCATGCAATCGTATTCATTCAAATGTATGCACGCATACAAAAGTACACAGAAGCCAGAATTTCATGCTCACACACACTTGTGAGTCATCTGTATTAAATATACAATAAATATGTATAAACAAGACTTTGTTGATCACATTAGCATGAAGATCAGGAAGTCTTTATGTATCCTGCTTCATCTCACTCTCTGTTCCTGGCCTTTTCATCATGTGCTGTTGTGGTTTTAAAGAACTTAGTACAGTTTTTAGCCACACTAGCGCTGCGGCTCTGGGAACTCAATGTGTTCCACCACCGCAGATTAAAATATCTCAACAAGTATTCGATTGACTGTCACATAATTTTGCGCAGCCGTTCATAGTCCCCACAGAATGAATCTGACTGACTTTGTTGATCATCTGACTTTTCCGCTAGCGTCACCATGCACTCAGAAGCTAACGACATTCTCATCGGCCTTAGCTGTTTTTGGCCACGGTATGAATTACACCTGCTGACCATCAGCATATTAGTGTTCTCACCGTGAACATGTTAGCATGCTGATGTTAGCATTCAGATCAAAGCACCATCACATCCAAGCAAGGCCTCGCAGAGCTGCTGCCTGGCTGTAGAGGTGTAGAGGCGCCCTGTCATGGGATGCGTTCAAGCACAGTACCAAACGTGGGTCATCTGTGACCCATGCCCACAGAAGAATATGTCGCTGCTAAACCTGATAATTAAACTGGACCTTGTAAAACAATAACCAGTCCAGTTCATCTGTCCCATGTAGATCCATTGATACCAATGGCAGACATGTCCAGCTCCTCTGAAGACTGTTCAGTTCATTTTGACACTTAAAGCTGCGTAAGTTGATTTTTTTAGACACTATTGGGCTGAAAATCCAAAACAGGCTGACAAGACACACAGCTCTGTTGTAGTTAATGCAATTATGCCTGCCATCCTTATACAGGTAAGGGGATGCCTATAAAATAAGTTATTGCATCTCACTGTGAACCAGTCATTTATCTTATCACTTGTCCTTGAGGTAAATCATATATTGGAAAGACGAGCAGAGCAATGAAAAACTCATATTGGTGAACACAGAAGTATCATTTGATGCAAAAACATGAATTATCCTGTGGCAGCACATTTTGTTGAATTCAATCATCCTATTTCCTCTTTGAAATTCATTGGAAGGAATCACTCCCCCCCAAAGAGGAGGTACCTTGGATGTTTCACTATCTGCATTGGAAACCTTTTGGATCCACTGTTTGAGAACTTTCTCACCTCAGGGATTGAGTATAGATTATGATTTGAAGTTTTTTCTGTCTTTTTTTTGTAATGTACTTCTTTTTATTGGATATGTAAATTAAGTTGATTATGATGTTGATACAGAGCCAACATTTTTCCTGTAAATCTATCGGAAACCTATTTAAAATGAATGCATTTTTAACATTTCTAAATATATACTATACCACAAAACTGTATTGTAAACTTTAAATCTCTTTATGGATTCTGTCCCTGTTTTAAGAATTTTGATCCGCTGAAGGCGTGATTGTCTAATTACCATCAGATGTGTCATGATGCGACCTTATATAACACTGTGTCTTACTATTGTTGATCTTGAAGAAGGCTTGAGGGCCGAAACATCATCCGTCTCAACAAAAGAAAAACACATATGGAGACAGAGTGTGTGACACTTTCGTTCTGGTTTGGCTCATGTTTGGTTTTCAGCGACTCCAGAGAAAAGAAAATCAGCGTCTTCAGACAGTAATCAGACCCCTTTATTTTACTGTGCTATTTTTTTATTTTAAAGGGATACAACTGCCATTTTTTACCCATCAATATTCACCTATAATGACAAAGTGAAAGCTTTTTTGCAAATGTATCGCTCAAATCTCTTTGTCTCTTTGTCGTGTTAGTAAATGTAAATGTAAAAACTGAAACATAAAAGGATCAAAATCTCTTTAGAGCTGCGGAGTTGGTCATTGATTGTCACTATGAGACATATTTAATGTAGTTATTAGATTCAGCGTTTGTGTAAAACAATATTATGCCAGTTTATGTTTATAGTTCATACATATTCTCCGATTTCTCTTTCCCTTTGTTTGGCAGATTTGTTCTCACCGAAGGGAACAACTGAATGCACTTTCTCGCCAAGTTTAAATGATTGCTTATTTCCATGGCAAATTATCTGTGTGCATTCAAGTGTGTGGTTTCCAAATTACTGACTGATGTTCACAGCCAACAAGCCCTGGTGTCGTGGCTTGAATACAGACAACCAACCAAAGGAGGAATTCACTCTGTACTGAATGTAAATGGAGGGCAATCACCTGCCTAATAGCCCTGCTGGTGACGATCTCTGTAGCAGCTTCATCTCTTGCTTAACAGATATTCAGACAGGGGATGGAAGATGGAATATGACTGCAGTCGGTTTTTCAGCAGGTATTCCTGAGGAATTGACAGTGGTGGAGGAAATGCACTGTTGTTGAAATAGCACAAACCTCTGAGTAAGACAGTAAATCCTCCCAACCTGCCTCTAAGTCCGTAGATAAGACCGCAACAAAGAAACCAATCATGTGTCAGCAGCAAAGAGGATTGATACGGTCAATATTAAGACTTTGGTTGCACCCGGATGCTCTGGTGATACTCTCAGTAGTTTCAGTGTGATAGAGAAGTTCTTAAGGGGAAATAAATAAATAAATAAATAACAAAGATATTTAGACTGATATGTGATACATGTGGGACAAAGACAACAGAGCTAAATCTTAGACCAGAAATCAGCGGCACAGCCTGTGTTCAGGTGCATAAGGCTTTTAGTCACAACTTAAAGTACAGTGATTGAAAGTGGTAATTGACTTCTGAAAGAAATGAATAAAAATGCCATTGTAGAGACAAGGAAGTGGTTATCCTAATGAGCTGTTATTTCCAGGGTCTTGTGAACTTTCAGTGAAGTGACGTTCACTCGTAATGTAACAGTGCTGTGGCTGCAGCTGAAATAAAGAAGTTGCCTTCTGAGCTATTAACTTCATTATTGAGATTTGTAGTGAACCAGCAGCAAATGGACTGCATTTATATAGCACCTTTCTAGTATTAAAGATCACTCAAGGTGCTTTAAATAAAATGCCACATTCACCCATTTACACACGCATTCATATGTCATACCCATACACATACAATGGCAGGAGTGTTGGGGTTCAGCATCTTGCCCAAGGACCACGACACACAGACTGGAGGAGCCGGGGATCAAACCACCAACCTTTAGGTGGACAACCCACTCCTGAGCTAGTCAAGAAAGTGAACAAACTTCATAGTCAGTGACCACCACAGACTGTATATAAAGATGGACGTAGCCTCCATAATGTCACCCAATAGGTTTCTGAGGAGCGGTTTTGAAGCTCAGAGTGAGCTGCTCCGCTGTCTGCCATCTTGGCAGCGCCTGACTCCGCCTAACTACCAGTTAATCCGAAAATGGGCAAAGAGGTGGGGCGCGTATGGAGCCGAGACTTTGGTGCATGGCCAGTTTGGAGCTAGCATATGCTCTTCCGCCTGTCACTCAAAGCGGCCAAGCCCTCAATTATGCAGAACTTTAAGACTTAATAAAAATTTAAACAGCTCAGTTTTATAAAAATGCATGAAGTGGTAGCTATAGAGACCAAATTTAAACGAGTGAGTTGTATAAATATACAGACACCCCCATACAGTTGTCATGAAGGGGGATAGTTGGGTATTTTAACATGGGAGTCTATGGGGATTGACTTGCTTTTGGAGCCAGCCTCAAGTGGCACTTCGGTGTTGGGTTTATTTTTCAGAGGTTGCTGTTTGGCGACCACGAATCCTGTAATTTAAACTGAACAAAACTATTTGAATAAGCTAAATAATAATAATTATTATTATTATAAAATAATCTAAACCTCTAGTTTCCATTAGGTATTGATGCAGGCCTCGCCTATCACTGGTCAACTACAGACTGACTAATCATCAGTGCTGGATAAACTGGTCTGGCAGCTATTGGCTTATTGTGTATGTATCTGTATATCCCTTCTCTGCTCTGGTTCCACGGTGGTAGAACAAGCTCCCAACTAAAAGCGCACCTGTTCAGACTATATCCAAGCCCTTGGTAGCATTTACTACTTGTACTGTAGCACTGAAAAGGCTTTTAGTCATTTGTTCAAAAGGGATACACTCCCACTTTTGGATGTCTAGCTCTTGATGAATATAATGTAATGGTATCAGTGTATGTGTTGGCTGATAAGTATTCACAGTGCAGAAATGTCAAACCAGCTCTGAGGTAACACAGAAACAGTACAGCCATTATATAGTTCTTCCACCAGAGAGCAAGTTTATGTGTATCCTGTACAATATCTCCCTCGGTTGGTATCTTGGTCACAATTTAATTAAATAGTAACAAATAAATCTAATGAACCATTTTTTTTGTATTTTGTGTTGATGTTGTTGTTTTCAGACTCCCAAATATCAATATCAGTATCGGTCTTGGTCAGTCTGTTAAGAATTACAGTGTGTATTTCCCACATTTACCTTAAAAAAAAGTCACATTTCACATTGTTTCATATTCAGATCCAGTGTTGAAGAAAAAAAAAACAGGGTGGCTTAATTTCATTCCCATGTAGACTGATCTAATGGAGATATATTTGATCTATGCTGCAGTCATTAGTGTTTCACTTGTCTGAAGGCTCAGATTTATGCTTCTGTAAATGTTTGAACACATTTGCACTCATGCTAACTGCCGCTGCTAACTTTTTTTCAAATCATATGCTAATGTGTTGTACTGAACAGCATTATATCTGCAGTGAAAGACAGAATGGAGTTCTCTGAGTCCAATAACATATGCCACTAATAACAATAAGATGAGTTGTGTGGTGAGTAAGTCTTCCATCCTGAACAACCATACAGGTCGTTTGTTCCAACCCTCTGATACGACATGTAGGAGTTTCTCCTGAATTAGTTGGTTGCTGTGGTTACAATAATAAACTGTCATGGCTTGGTTAGGTTTAGGGGGAAGATCATAGCTGCGTACAATTCAGGGGCCGCATCCTTCCCAGTGGTGTGACTAGGCCGTCCCATTTCGAAGGCTCCTTCAGATGCGGCCTTGTTGTCCCGGGCAACCAAGTCTCCAACAGGTGGATCCTTCGTGGCCCAACCTATCCCAAGATTCATTGCGCACCAGTAATGAAAATAATATGGCAGCAAGTTTTGACAAGGGTGCTAGGCAATAAGAGCTGGGCTTTGTGACGCAACTGTAAGGGGGGGCAAAGTGAAAATCCTTCGGAGGCCAGAGCGTCTCATTTTGGGTTTGCGTTTGTGGTCTGAAGATTAGACGATCTTTGTTGTCATGGTTATAATAATAACAAGGTGGTTAAGTTTTTCGAACAGTCACAACACAAACTGCTATTTTCCCACAGTAATTAAACACAGGCCTGTTTTTTGTTGACCCATCCATCCACCCCAACCTCCTCCGAATTAGGACTTTGCCAGTCTACATACTTTTCCTCTGCTCCTGTCATAATTAGCATGGCCTAACAAGATGTCGCCAAACATGTCGTCAAACAAACATAACTATGGGTCATTATTACCTGCTGCAGAGATGATGCGTGGGCTCGAATTGTTCTGATAGATAGTAGTAAAAGTTTTTGATTTCTATTATCCAGTGGAATAATTGGAGTTTTAAAAGATCCACTTGACGATACCGGTACTCTGGTCATCGGGGATGAAACTAGCAGCAGTTTTTAGGCCTATTTCCCGTCCCTTATCCTGAGCACAGTATAGTTTTAGTTTTTACATCTGAGCTGCACTCTTTGTCATAGAGCTGTCAAGTGACATCAGTGACGACAATTCTGAGCCAGTATCTTTGACGATCTCCACATCAGCACCACAGTAACAGCAGTAGGAAACAATTGTAGGCTCAGCAGCCATCTGCTTCCTGCTTTAGAGGGACCCTGTGCAACCCTGACGGACCTCAGCAGAATGTTAATTAGGAAGGAAGCAAATTGTTGCCCATGAAATGGCCACAGATGGGAGCTGCAAAATCAAGTAGAAGTCCAGCTGATATAATGGATTGGAATAATTACTGTTTCTTTTTCCCTGAGATTGAGTGCTGTTTTTGGTGGAAACGAAATTTTCATGTACTATATAACCTTGTTTGTTGTTGAGCACATTCCACCTTTTTATTCCACTGTAGAGGTGTATCTGAAACAGTCATGTCCAAAAGCACCAGAAAGTACTCATCTTGTGAACTTGACAATGTAGTATTATTTTGTGTAACATGCTTCATACTAACATACGTATGCAAACCAGTCCCATCACCAAAGCAAACTTATTGGACTGGCGTATCATTTCCCTGAGCAGACCCCTAAAAACACTAATGGAAAATAATGGAAATATTTTATTTCCATTTTTTCAACAGGATTGTTGGAATCCGGTGAATAATTAAAAAATTTGTGCATTTATATTTTGTTACAAGCTGTTGCATCATGATTTTATGGAAGACTCACAATGTTTTTTCTTGCCATACGCCAAATGCATACAATGCATATGTGATTCAGTCAGGAACACCACAGCATGACAGTTACACAGCCACAGTTTTGCACAAGCAGAACATCACACCATATCGTAAATTACATCTTGACAGGACCATATGGCATTTTGTCAGCCAAACAATATGACAATATGAAAACGTGAAAATGTTCTTTAGTTATCAGGATATTTAGGTACACTGGCAGCACAGAGTGAGTGCTGCCACTATAGAAAACATTATAGGAAACCATCTTGCACGGCTCACAACAATCTAAAAAAAAGGACACTGCTGGTGGCAGGGGAGGTGGGATGTAATGTGACAGAGGAAAAACATTATAAATATACCTCAGCCACCTGGAGGTGGAGGTGCTGCTGCACCTGACGTGTCTCAGTATAGAATCTCACAATGCAAAGCCCGACAATGACCCGCGGCAGAATAAAGTTTAGAGACACAAGCTTTACTATTACAGCTTGAATTCTCAGCTTTATGAAAACACCTCAGTGCTGCGGTTGGAAACTATAATGAATCACATGTAGCTGGATTGAATGTGTGAAAATCAGTGGATTTTTATTTCCTGATTGTCAGGGAGACGCAGAGCTTTGGTCACAGACTCAGCACACTGCTGCAGGGAAGCTGCTGCTCTGCTCTGGTTGAAGGTTGCTCTCTCACTGTTCTGCTGACCAGTTTTTGTGCATTTGTCAGTGTTGTTTCCAAAATAATACCGTAGAAAAAAAAAACCAAGATACGAGATATCACAGAAACACTATCATCCAAAGAAACTGCAGCCTGTTCACTACTTTAACTCTGCCTTGTTCCCACCAGATAAGAGTGTAAGGGAAAAGAAATATTCTGTTCCACAGAATGATATGAATGATGAAGTGGATATAATAAAAAGAAGTGGATTGAATTGTACATGCTGAATAAGAAATAGAGATATAAAACAAAATAATAAACAACATGCCAAGAGCTTCCTGAATAGATATGAGGTAGCAAACTTAACTTCAAACTCAATTTTTTTTCCCAGACTTCCTCTCATCAGACATAATAAATCAAAACTGATTTTTGTGTGTAGGTTGATTGAACCTAATAAGGTTTGGTGAAGCTGATGGTAAATTCATGTGCAGGTACATAAAGCAGAATCAGGTCCTGGGACCATTGTCAATAAACATCTTGAGGGTGAAAGTAGGAAGCAACATTAACCAGATGTAATCCTTAAAGCAATTTATTTGGTAATGAAGAGATAAAATAGATACAAGATGCAATCGATGATTAAGAGTAACTATAACAAAAACAGGACTCTAGCTAAACATTATTTTTTTCGTTAACGTTATTTTTTCTGACTTTCTAAAGCAAAAATAAAAGGACTAGAATTACTCCGCCACTCAGACTACTTTCAGAATACATCCCTGTTTATCCAGAGTCATATAAAATATTAACCCCTGTTAACATGTTGTCATAATTGCTGTGTGAAGGCTTGAGCAATGGCTAAAAAATGTTTTGTGAGGTCACACTGACCTTGACCTTGACATTTGACCACCAAAATCAAATCAGTTCATTCTTGTGTCTCCGTGGACATTTGTGCCAAATGTAAAGAGATTTCTCCAGAGTTCTCCAGATATCACGTTCTCAAGGCCAAAACTGTGTTTTGTGAGGTCACCATAACTTTGACCTTTGACCACCAAAATCTAATAAGTTCATCCCTGAGTCCTAGTGAATGTTCGTGCCAGATTTAAAGTAGTTCTGTCAAGGCGATGCTGAGATATTGTGGATGGACGGACGGACAGACAACCCAAAAACAATAAATGGAACAATGGAAATGTCATGGAGCCGGAGGGGCTCCATGACATTTCTATCTGCACTGGTACTGAAAAACAAACATCACAGGAAGCAGCATCCCTGTTCCTAATGACACCAACCAAAAGAGAATTTCCTACATGTTGGTAAAATCAATTTTTAACTAAGTCTGGGCCAGTCCGGTCCCCGTTATGGCACAACTAGTTCTTCACAACAAAGTTTATCACAAGCTTAACAAAGTTTCAAAGGCACTGAGTAGTACGTAGCCAGGCGTTACAGGCTAGCCAGGCTTTTGAACACTTGGTACCAGAGTGCCTCTAGCTGATTGGTGGCTGCAACAATAGCCACTCCAGTGGGGCAAAGCAGGCGCAGAAGATGGGGATGCCTCCCATAGATGCAGCCAATCCTGAAGATGGGTCCACACATACTACTTTGCATAGGATTTGTCAAGAGAGTAACAGACAGACAAGTTTTATTTTGTTAAGATGTGTCACAGATGTCATACATGAACCAAAGCAAAATACTGACTTGTCCAGTGGATGGTAGCATCAGACCCCATCTACCTGTTGATATGATGACATTTTTCTTCTATTTGACCAAACAAAGCTTCATCCCAAGGTAAAATTAGTGCTATATGTATTAAACCATCAGTTTATCCAGCGAAGGCCATGAAAGCTTTTTTCAACTGCATTTTGCCCGTGTCCTTTTAACACCATCATCTCTGCTGTTATTAGAGAATTTAGCTTTATCTGTGATTCAGCTGGATCCTTATTAACTGAAAACCATGTTTTAACAAGCTCGTTATTGTATTTTTTTTTTTTTACAAAACACTGATGCAACACATTCCCTGCAGCATCTGACTGCTTTGTGAAAATGAACCCAGAGGATTCCTGAGTCACTACCTCCTGAGTCATCTTGGTTAATGAGCACCTAACCTAACTCACTAACACATCAAAACAATGAAGTGACACTGGAAATGATGGTTTGTAGGCAACAACAGAACAAAATGCAGTTTACAGCACTGATTAACCTGGAACTTTTCAGTTGTCATCAGCAGTTGATTAACATGAAATAATCACCAATTAGATAAATAGATAAATAAATAAATAAATAAAGGTACTTGATGCTACTTGACAATTTATAAAATATTAAATCTATATATATTTGCTGATTCAACATAAGCTTCCTGTGTATTGGTTATTTTATGCCACATTATCTCACACAAACCTGTCAGCCAATCTCTGGGGACAGACTAATAGCAACACAATAGTGACATTCCTCCATAGCAACAGGGTTAGCCCCACCCCCCTCTTACCTTAGTTCAGTTTCAGTAAAAGTGTCTGTCAGACATTTTGTAAAAATGCCTGTAGAGGAAACTCTTAGTTACAGACCATTGGCACATTTAGGAAGAGTCCCCCCTGTGCTAAAATAACAACAGACCACAGATTTTTTTGTTTTAGCTGAAAGCATTAGAGGGTGGATCCTAAAACAGGCTGTAAAACAACATGGCCGACAGTGCAGCCATGCCCACTGCTACAACATGGCTGAGAGGAAGGTAAGAGCAGAATGCTTACCTGAAGATGTTAGCTGGTGATGCTACACACAGAAGTGTGTTGTTGTGAGGAGACTTGGTTGCTTTGTTTTGTGGGTTGAGCAGCTGATTGGTTATTTCAACAGCTGAGGGTGGGTGATACAGTCAACAGGAGGTCTGTGTTGTGTTTCTTTGGTTTGTTTGGTAGCTCAGGTTAGCTTAGCATGTTAGCTTGTGGCGTTACTAACAGAGGCGAATGTTGTTTCCTAGGGCTCTGCTGACTGTGTGTGTGCAGGTAAAGAGAGGGGCTGTTTCTGTTTGTGTGCCAAACTCAAGCAAACAGTGAGAGAAAGCCCTGCTTATCAGTGCTTTTTTGTAGGATACATGTAGGTTACATTGTTTTTAAAAAATTCACACCACTACCACTTGTTGCTGTTAATTTCAGCATATGCAACTTTAAAATTTGTGCCCCATTGATGTGCTTTTGTTGATGGACAATATATAGAAATGAAATTGAGAAATCCACGCAGTTATTTGTCCATTACCTGTAATGTATTGTATTGTAATGTCAATGCAGCTGTTTTGCACCTCTTTATCAGGGAGTCCAATAATTCTCGACCTGATTTTCATTATGTTATTTTTTTATAGCTAAGCTAAGGAGCTCTCCCTTTTATTTGAGGGATTCATCCAAGGATTTCAGCAGCATCCTTTTGAATTGGTAAGTTTACGGTTTATTCAATGCTACTTTGTCTGGTAAAAAAAATAAAAAGTCATCTGATCATTTATCATGTCTACTTTGTCTCTCTCTCCCTCACACACTTGTTTTAGGATGCATCAGAGTGAATTCAGCACAGTGGAGTTATTTTGGAACGGCTCTTTTTGAAGGTATTTATCATGTTTCCTCTCTCTTTATCTTCCTTGATTCTCTCTCACTCATTACAAGGCCTCAGTGTTTCTAGGGAGTGGCAGGGTTGGTATACATAGTCAGGGGAGTGTGAAGATAAGTGGTTTGTTGATCGATTGTTGTGGGCCGGTCTGGACCAAAATGCCAGAGCCATTTGTCCCGGTCCAGCCGTGACATCACCTGTATGTCACTGAGGGAGACATACCCACAAACAAACAGCTTTACTTTAACTTAGTTTCATTCATTCCAGGATCTCACCAAACTCTGAGCTTTTTTTCCTCCTTTTTCTTTTTTTTGCCCTACAAGTTTCTGCTTGTTTTGGTACAAGAACACATGATGGTCAGTGTTCTTCTGTGTGATTGTCTGGTGGATTTACTCGGTTGTGAAGGTTATGCTCCTTCCTGTGTGTCAAAGATGTGCAAGTTGGTGGAAAAAGTCGGGATGTGTGGTTTATCCGGTCGTTGTAGCTTTCAGCTCGTCTGCAGGTTTGTCCAAAGATGAAACGGATACAATGCAGATATAAGGCCGGGTCAAGGTGACGAGTATCAGCTCTTTGTTTGCCTGAGAGTAGGGTTGAAGGAATTAAATGGTTTGTTATGGTCGGGGCTACAGTATGGTGTCGCCTGGTACCCACCTCAGGGCCTGAAAGGAGGTCACCACATCATGAATAGTGATGAATGCTCACCCAATGTGCATGGGCCTACTTCAGGTATGGTAATTGTTAGACACATTTGTGTGTTTCGTCTGTCATTCGCACACTTGCTAACTCTCTTGACAGGCTCTTTAAAGTGATCAAAATTATTTTCTCTGCAGCATGGAATTTTTTCAGCCTTTTTCTTTTTTCTTTTTCTTTTTGAGCTCCTGGTGTGTGACAGCTGTAAATCTCGTCTGTCTGACAGATGATTGGGTCCGTTTCTGCAGGCGACATCGAGAGACGCTGACGACTTGTTTTGACAAAACACTTCAAGGGGCTGACTACCTTCAAAAGACACAATGCTGTATAAATGGATTTGCTAGCCCAGCAACAAACAACCCATAATCCAACACAGTCACTGTCCACTCAAAAAGAATATCTGATGTTGGGTAAAGTATGGAATTGTTCATTATCTTTATAAGACCATCTTCCATTTCACAACCAGATACACTTACAGATAATAGTCCTAAACACAAATGCATGGTTTTATTATTTTTAATAAAAACATCTGGTTCAGTGTCTGGCTAACATCTGCTGTGAGAGTTTTGGTGGGCCATATAGATGTAACATCCGCTGCCCTCTCCTCACTGCGTGATAATTGGGACTCACCCTCGTCTTGACACCGGCAGCCAACCCATCGACCTCTCACCCGTCTCCAACCAGGGCTGATTCTGGTGTCAAAACAGGCTAATTATTCTAATTATTCCACATCCTTTGCAGTATTGTTGCTCAAAGCAGCATTCATAATGTAATCTTTGATTTAATGTTACCCCGCAACTGCAAGAAGACTTGTGACTCAGGCTGTTTGTCAAATATTGTCAGCAGTAGACTGAACTCTACTCTTTCTTCGCAGTGCACTTTGGGCAACAGATATGGTAGATTAAGTAAGAAAATATCTGTTGCGCAAATGGAAAATAATAAATCATAAACTATTGCATCAGTCCTTTCTGACATTGGCAAAAGCGATCCACATGCTAAGCAAGACGTAGCCCAGAGCCCTTCAATTAACTGAAATGAGCCGAGTGCATTTAATAATGTATTTAAACAGTCTCTTTTCCACCCTCAGCTATTGAATGCAGGTCTTACTTCACGCTGATTTTTTTAATGTCATAATGTTAAAGCTGCCACCACTCATTGCACTTACCCGGAGGAAAAAGCAAGATATTGTAAGAAGCATCTTTGAGGAGAGCAAGTGTTGATTTGCATGAGTCAGTGTCTGAGAAGAATGATGGTATTAAAGATGATTAAAAGCAGCAGCAGTGGGAGAAAAGGGAAGATATCAGTCTGTCGATGATTCAGCTCGGAGTCATTCACACTCTGGTAGGTCGCAGTGCGGTAGAGATTCATGGTTGTGGAACTGTTTTTTTGTTATTCAATCAAACTGAGCAGTCGAAGGACAAGCAGGCACAAAAATGGCTTTTATTTAACTGCCTGTCTCCAGCACGGTGCCATTATGTTTTCGGGTTTGTTCGTTCGTCCCATTCTCAGAACGCGATATCTCAGTAACGCCTTTAGGGAATTTCTTCAGATTAAGCACAAATACTCCCATGGACTCGAGGATGAACTCATAAGAATTTGGTGGTAAGAGGTCATAGGTCAATGTCACAGCGGCCTCACAAAATATGTTTTTTACACAAATGTCTTAACAGGATAACATGATGAAGTGATGACATTTTATATCCAGTGGTCAAAGGTCAACTTCACTGTGACATCATAATGTTCTGCAAAAGTGTTTCCTGCCCATTATTAAACACTGTAACTCAGGAGGGAGAGACTGTGACCATATTTCCTGGTTTGCAGAGGCATACAACCACAACGCGGCCATTCTAGTTTGACATACTGTATGTTTTGGAGTGATTGTACAATATGTTGATGGTCCTGGAGGTATCAGTAGCAGTGTGATCCAGAACAGGACAGTGTTTTCATTTAGCTACTTTTACTCTTTTCTTTCCTTTTTTTGCATTTATTAGGGGTGGCAACAACAAATAATGCTTATATTCATTATATTTGTAATAATTTTTTATGTATCTTTGTTGTCTTCACTTGTCAATCGACTAAATTCTCCTTATTATAGATTCTCTTATGTAACACCTATATCAGTCATTTTTGCAGCAAATTATTGTTTCCATTTGAAGTCACTCGATAAACGTGTCTTACTGTCAGTGAAGAACTTAAAGTTATGAATATTTTCTTAGTTGTGAGACTTGTGTGTTCCAGTGTAGTAGCTGGGGATTAGAAAGCAGAAAATCAGGTGTTTTCACGTCTTTTATGTAGTATGTTTTTTTTTTCATCGTGTTCAAGCACCTCAGTGCATGCTAAAAAATAATCATGTTGCATTTGATCCAAGTTATCTCAGCGCCATTTCAAACGCAACAAAAATCACCATCGCTGTGCATTTCGGTGAGATTATCAGATGAGATATGTGGCTCTCTGTGCATCTGAGTGTGTCTAGTCTGTAGGAATGTGAACTGTAGTCTCATACCGTGGAACCACCAACAAGTACTGATGTGTGTGGGTGTGTTTGTGTGATGACATGTGTGACTATCTTTGTCCTGTGTGTGTGATTATATGGAATTTGCTGTGTGTATGTGTGTTGACTAGAGGACACTGAGGATCCTATCATTACTTCTTACAGTTGGCTTGCACAGCCTGTATGTATCCGGTTGACTTGTACCCTGCAGGTGCCAAAAAGTCAAACAGAGTCAGGAAGGTCTGCTTTCTCTTACTTGCAACACGCTTTAACAATACAATTCATTTATACTGCTGAGACAAATCCAGGATCTGATTGCTAATTTAATTGATTATAACTCTTGTTTATTTATTTCTCTCATTGTCGATTCCTACACTTTGCGCTTTAACATTGTTACTTTACACTATTGCCATTTGATTTTAATTGTGTCTGCAGTTATTGTCTGCCTGGTACAAAAACAATTTTGGTCTCTAAAGCTACCACTTCATGCATTTTTATAAAACTGAGCTGTTTAAATTTTTAGTAAGGCTTAATTTGAGTGACAGGTAGGTGCCTCACAGTTGGATAGGTGTTACCTCTGCTAATTCGAGTCATTGAACGATACCTCTCGGCTGTGTTTGTGGTGTTGCTGCCTCTTGGAGGATTTTTCATGCAAATATCAGAAAAATAATTTCAGTTGTTGTGCAATTTATTAACAGAACACGAGGAAGTCTGTGATTCTGTATTTTGAGGCAAATTAAATGCTAGTAAATGCTATGCTCTCTGCTGTCACCATGCCCAGCTTTGTTAGTTTAGCTCATTAACTAGCTAATTACCCTGCAAATGAATTAGCCTTGGGTTAGCCTTCAAGCTAGATGCTCAGCTGTGCTAAAGTTGCTGGGAGGATGACGGGAGCATTCGCTTACCACAGTTGTTAAACCGGCATGCATTCAAGTCTCAGCTTCACACAGGCCTCACCTCTTTTCCCATTTTTGGGTTAGCCGGGAGTGAGGCAGTGCCAAGATGGCAACGGCAGAGCAGCCCACAGTCAAAACCGCTTCTCAGAAATCTGTGGGTGAAGTAACGGAGGGTACACGTCTATCTTCAGTCTATGGTTCTCCCTCAATGCATTTGCTGAGGTTTTAAATGAATCAATGAATCAATGACAATATCTAAATACTTCTTCCCCCCATGCTGTTAAGGAGTAATGCCTTCAGTCTGATTTTGATTACACACAAAATGTAAAACTGTTGCAACTTATTTTTTCTCATTCTGCTCTTCTTTTTTTTCTGAAACTGATTAGTAGCCATCAACAGGTGTTGTGCGTGTGTGTGTGTGTGTGTGTGTGTGTGTGTGTGTGTGTGTGTGAGGCAGCAAGGATTGTTGGAAGCCACAAATGAGACACCTGTTCTCTCCTGCATGGAGTATATCAGTGTGGCCAGAACCGGAGGGAGAGTAAAGTGTTAATCAATCACTGCGGCCCCCAGCTGGGCCCACCAGTGTTTCTGAGAGGGAGAGATAGCAAAGTGCAGGTACACTGGATCACTTCTATAATCAGTGTGTAATGCATGGGATATATGAACGTGTGTGTGTGTGTGTACGTCAGAGGAAGCAAGTCACAAAGAAACACAATGTTAGTTTGTTTTGTGTTCTTATTCTGAAAATTCTCATCGAAATCACAAAGATTGTGTGTTTGTGTGTGTGTGTGTGTGTGTGTGTGTGTGTGTGTGTGTGTGTATCTGTTTTGATGTGAGTGTGTGTGTGTGTGTGTGTGTGTGCGTGCGTCAGAGGAAGCAAGTGATAAAGAAACACAATGGTAGTTTGTTTTGTGTTCTTATTCTTAAAATTCTCATTGAAATCACAAAGATTGTGTGTGTGTGTGTTTTGATGTGAGTGGGTGTGTGTGTGGGCAGGTGGCCAACAAACATGCGACAGCTGCCAGCATGCAGAAGAGTCTGGTTTATTCAAAGCTGCCTCTCTGGAGTCGGACTGAATGTATTTGTGAGTCCTGGCTGAGCAGAGATGCTGTGTCCGTGAATCATCCCCAAAGCAGTTTTATGGCTCTGTAATGAAAACTGTCGTCATGTTCTCTAACAACACCAATTTGGAACCACGGCCAAAGTCTGAATACACAGTCAGGTGGTGTGTGTTCCCACGGGGCAGTGTGTATTTGCATCAGTTCAAAATAAATGACACGTTAAAAATTTTAAAGCTGGAAACAACGTTTTTCTGTTTCTGCAGCTACATCTGCCTGTCTGTGTGTAATCATATGAGGGGGGGGGCTGCTGTAGTAAATGCAGCGCTTCATTCATTCAAAAAATATGTTGCTGTTGTTGGCACTTAAACCAGCCAGAGTTCTCTTTGCCACCAAACTGTAATTAAGAAAACAATTAAGATGTATGTGAAATTAAGATGTATGTGAAAAGAATTTCCTGGAGATACAGTTGTCCTGTATATTTATAAATTTAGCTGTGAAAAATTACGCAATTAATTAAATAATCAGGAAACAAAGTAGAGAAAGTTAGACTTGCAATGGGTCATATTACACATACTTTAAAACTGGAGGTTGTGTGTAATGGGAGGAAGCACAAATGAGTGTCTATGATAAAAAAAAAAAAAAACAAGCAGCTCACTGAGACATATTTCAGAAGTTGTTTTAAAAAGCAGGTTGTGCAGGGAGCAGGACGAGCTGCAGATGAAAATAAAATCTGTTTGAAGTATAAATGAAAATATAAAAAAAATAAAACGTTTGTGACAGTCCTTCACTTCAACTCCTCAAGTGTCAGCCTTCAACACCTGTGGAACATTCAGCTTTATCTGCACTGAAGAACAGATCAGGTCAAACATAAACTAGAATCTGTTCAGATCGCATCATCTGTGCACACTTTAGTCTATACTGCTGCACCAGAATTTGACCATGACATGATCTTACTTCTGGCCAGATGGTCTCTAACTTGTGTAAAGCACAGAAACACTGATCCACTTTATTTATTCACTTATTTACTGCATGTGTAGAGAAATGCAGCTACATCTGACGTCTGTGGACAACGGTACAGACTCGAGCTGCTCGGTGACATTTATATCGGAGGATGTAAGGTTACAGAAGCCTACTGGACTTCTGTGACTTCAGCTGTAGTCCTCTAACAGACTCTAAAGGCTTGACACTCACTTGTGTGCGAATAACAGTGCACTTTTTTTTTCTCTTTTCTTTAATCTGCAAAGTCAGAAACTGGTGGAGCAGCAGGGGGAAGAGTTTAGTTGCTCCCACCTTGATCGCTGAGGGAGGACATGTTCTGTTCATATAGACCACCATCTTTTAGTCGTGGTCCGTGTCGTCTTCCATGTCGTCTTCACAGTAAACGTGAATTCATATGGACTGACAGGTAACTTATCGATTGGTTTGATGATGTCATCCTGCATCATCAGCACTACATGGACCCATGATGGGAAAGTAAACAGTGGTGACTGACAGCAGGTCAGCCTACACTTTACTGAACCTGATCAGTTTATTGATCCCCTCTTGAGTCACAAAGAGCTCCTGGAAAGAACAAACAAACTACTTATAAGCATTATTAGTAGAGACTGGTTACCAAATAATGTTGCATAATTTAAGGCTATACATCACTTATAACCTGCGGATCTGGAGATTGTTTTGGTGACAGCTGATAATCGGCAGGTGGCAGAGGTTGATTTACAACTAAATGAACCTAAATCAAAAGGGTCGGGTGTGACACTCGTCTTTCTTGTGCAAACAGAAGTGTCGTGTCGGTATCGTGGATGTTTGCTACGACCAATTAAAGCCATCAAAACAATCATATCTGAGTGCTGTTCACCTGTTGCAGTGCATATCCATCATTATGTGGCAGGCTGACAGGAATTGTCATGTGTGGGAGTAAGATTAAAGAACAATGGGGAATGATACACAGACACACAAAGGAGACATAAAAAAAACAGTGAAACGGAGACAGAGAGCTGAGCAACAGAACAGACCAACTCACGGATGAGGACCTGAATATACTGAATGTTGTGTTAAAATTTAACGACAATGATCAATGATCATAAATATATAAAATCTTGTTTCTAACATAATTTGCATACAGAGCGCCGTTACTGGGCCGTCGGCTGCTGTGAGACGGGCTGATTATTTACCATGTCTGTGTAGATAGACAGATAGATTGGTGCGTGATTTGGAAATGCCACGCAGTAACCTGGCTGGAAACCAGAGCAGGTTTGGTTGCGCATTAAACTCAAAGGGTTGGATCCATGTAGGACGAATTAAAAAAAACAAAAAAAAACAAAAACAAAAGGTAACTCAATTTTCCGTGACATTTTCCTATGATCAAATTCTTTTCAGCTCTGATCACCTGCAGTCACCTGTCTGTTTGCCTCCTCAGCAGTGTTTTGACAGTCCCTCCATGTGGTTAGTAGCTTCGTTTGATTAGAAAGCTATCAGATTTTTTGTTCAAACAAATGATTTCCTCCATGGGGCTGTTTTGAGTATTTTATTCTATGTATTGGCCACAATAACATAATTATTTGCTGCCATGTGAGCCACAGATTACAGCTTGGCGAGCTGCTCAGTGACTAACACTTTTTCAGTGGGAGTCAGTCGATTTGTTCGTTGACTGGGTCTTGATATATAAATGTTTCGTGCTACATGATTAATATTTAGTTAATTATGTAATTTTAAGTGGAAACTAGATTCATTGACCTGTAAAATGTAAACATGTATGGTTTAATTTTATTTATGCATTTATAAACAGGCCTACGATGTGCCTAAGCCCAGTAGCACCCCATGGAGATTGACAGTGCGTCTTCAGAAGCCTGAAGCTTATAGACTCTATTTCCTTAAATATGTCCTAAAGCTGTAAAATCTCCTTTTGAAAAATGTTAAATTATGCACAATACATGCAATATGTGTCATTTTAGATTATATTATAATTCCTTACGCAAAATGTGGATCATTTAAATTTCAGTTCATCTTAAAAATATTCCAATAGACTCATTTACTGGGACACTGGACCATGATACAGCAGCCAGAGCCAGATGTAAAAACCTCAAACTAAAATCATCATCATCATCATCATCATCATCATCATCATCATCATCATCATCACGGCAGCAGGACTAGATTTTCCCCCTTGTGGACAGAGAAATCTTTATGCTGACAAGTGCTTCACACAATCTGACTTCAGATCCGTGGTTTCGGCAACAACATCTAAAGGTCAGGTTTTGTCAATTCGTCTCATTGTTTTTTCCTGCTGTAATCATCAACAGCTACAGCTCAAGTCTTACATGTGTTGTTTGCCAATACTTTGTGTTTTAATAATGTAGATATTACCTTGCGCAGCTGTTGATCTATTTCATGTTGTGTAGACAGACTATCGATGAACCTTGTTCCCTGCTGAGGCCCGTGTTTAAGTCGATACTGTTACCGGACAACTTCTCTTAATTAACGAACTGGCAGTATCACAGATCAAATGTTATCACGTTGCATGTGTAGGGTAGGGTGGTATGTGTTTTTGATGTCTTTATCTGATTACCTGCAGTGTGCCTAAGGCAATTAATTGTACAAGCAGCAGCAAATGACTCTCCATTTTTTTTTCGAGGTAACGTGGTTTACCATATCTTCACACTTTTATCATGTGGCTCACTCTAGTTGTAGTTAGTACGGCTCCCTTTTATGTTATCTACTGTATTTGATGTAGGCCTTTTAAGCACTGTTTTTTTAAGCCTGTCTTATCTTGTCTAATTATTATTTTTATATTTATTAATTGTTTCCATTGTTTAGAAAAGCTCTATAATGAACTAAAAAATCAAATAACGAACAAAACACAGGAATTTCAGGATTACAGGATGTTTGATTCCCATGTGAAAGTAACACTTTGTGTAGTTTCTTTTATCTACCATTAAGTTTACCACGTTATTATTGTTACCATGACAACAAAAATCGCCTAATCTTAAGAAAATACTTTAACCCAAACCATAATCTTTTTCCAAACCTAACCGAGTAGTTTTTGTGCTTTTATTCATCTCTACCAGTGACCATTGTCACATTTCATTTCATACATTGTTATCAATAAAATATCCATGAAGGCCGGTTTTGACCGTATTATTAAGGCATTTACACAGGCCTACACAATGTACATACACCTGGAGGATAACATCATTTTGTTGTCTGTGTGGCAGCTGCTATTGTCTTCAACCATTGATGCACAATCGATGCCATGGAATTAATTTAGCCACAATTTTTAATGTGTATCTGAAAAAACATTTCACTTAAGTTTCTCTGTGGACTCATAGACCCGACCCATGATTTTTCTGCTGTCTATGCCCCCAGCCCCCCCTAAACACACACAAGTAGAGGACTGTATTGTAATGAAGATAAATGTATGAAGAAAATTAATGCATTATAACACAAAGCTTTTAAGTTTTGTTTTTGGAATACATTTTCTCACACAGATAACACAGTCAGTGTTCTGGGGGGGGGCATCGGCATAAATCCGTCCACTCTCCTACTGGAGGGCCCAATTACTTGACTTCGCCTAGCGATGAGTCCGATCTGAGAGTCATCTCGACCAGTTGACCTTCAGATCATGCCTTCAGTCTGCTTTTCAAAGAGTTCCACATTCCCAAGCCGCACGCTTTATATCAATATATTGACTCACATGAGCCTTGGGGGGGAAGTCCCATTTGGCGCTCAAACAGAGCAGCCGGTCAGATGATTTGCAAAGTGTCAATAAACTGAGACCGAGGCTGGTTCTGAAGAGCAGGATGGGTTCACATGTGGGAAAAAAAACAATCTGGACCACATTGAAAGGCGGTCACATATTCACTGTGGTTCACAGTGGACACTGTTTTGTCCATGTGACTTGGATTGAGTGAAAAAATCTCTGTTTCAACAGAGAAAAAGCTTCACTCTCAGTCTTGGGTAATTTCAAAATAGAAATAAAAACGTTTTGAAATAGAAAACTTGAACTTGTTATTTCCTCAGACGGGTAAAATGAAGCTCAAATTATTGTCGTAGTGAAAACAATAAGTAATAGTCTAAGTAAAAGTATGAAAATATTTTACAATGTTTGTGACTTGCCTGCTGTGAACCAGTGCTATTTGTAGCTTTGTGTGGTATCAAAATTATACACATTAATCACAAGAAAATTCACAAATCAGTTTTTGACTTCTGTGCCTCAGAATGATTAAACTTTTAAACTACTTTATTAATCTTTGTTCAACATTTTATTTAAAACTTGAAAAACATGATTATCAACCCCCGTCTCCTACAAATTACATTTCTATACAACTAATCTGCAGACTGCGGATGTGTCCCAGGGGCTGTATTACAGAAACTTCCTAACTTGCAGACCCTGTCTCAACTGTTTGGTAACCATGGTAATTAGGGTTAGGACCTGATTTAGGAAAGAAGCCATTACAGATGAATAGTTACTACCTGAACTGAAGATAGAAAAAGTGCATCACACAAACTCTAAAGTAAACTCTCCTAACTTTAGTTGTGCCAAGCAGCTCCGACCAGTTTTGGAGAGGCCGACCTGGCGACATGAGGCTCCGCCGGTTGTGGTGCAGCTGACAAATGCGCTTCGTTATTTTGCTACGGGAGATTTTCAGAGTAAAGTGGTCATTTTCTTGTACATTTCAAGAAAAATCCTGTCTTAACCTCTTCCTATAATACAGCTTCTGGTCTTTGGAGTCACAGTTTTGTACTTAGTGCTTTGTGAGACTGTTACTGTTAATAAATGTAGCTTCATTCAGTCAAAAAAAAAAAACAACAACAAAAAACTTTACAGAAACATATTTGCTTTTGCAGTTTAGTTGTATAGAAATTGAATTTGCAGGATAGACAGAGTTGTGATTGCTTGTGCTCATACTTCAGTATCATGTCAGATATTATATCCCTTATACAATGGCCAACTGTTAAGGGAACAGAGCAGACAGGCACGGCACCTACAGGGAGGACATATTTGTCTTCTGTGGGGAAAAAAAAAAAAAAGTGTTTTGTCTGTCTTCATCTTGGTTTGAAAACCCATACATCTCTAGAGTCCCAAACTGTGGCTGCTGTGTAATTCCAGCTGTTCTGCAGAGTGAGCAACGCCTGTTTTCTGACCACTCGCAGTCCAAGTCACCGACATGTGTTGCAATAAAGCAGAAAGCTCATCACAATATCCTGCAGGCTCCCATCTGTCCAATCTTCAGCAAAAAGCACAGGGACGGTGTAGACTGAATGCCTGTTGGTTTACTGTGTGTGTGTGTGTGTGTGTGTGTGTGTGTGTGCGTGTGCGTGTGTGTGTGTGTGTGTGTGAGAGACACTGTGGTGACTCAGTGTTAGCATGAAAACCTTAAGTTACATTTAGGTTAGAGTTAGGGGTTTGTCCTGCAGCTAATCATGTAGTATTAGTTTGGGGTATATCTGAAGTAAGAGAAAGCGGGAGAGAGAGGTTTTACTAAGTCAGTCATCGACACTGTTGCAGTGGGGATCACTGCTGAGACTGGACTGATTGGTTCAAACTAGCCCCAGCTTGTGCCTCTAATGAATTTACAGTCTCGTTATAGAGCCAAGCATCCGCCTCTCTGGAAAATAAATAGACTGCAGTGTTTGAAACGCCCAGAAAGTGGTTTGACAACACCTCCCACCGCCTCTGAAGGTATTTCCAGAATCCTCAAACACTCTTCTAACCATCTGGATGAAAAGAAAATATTCAGCCCACTGCACAACAACATTATTTAACCTTCCCAAGATGCATCACCACTATAATGTCACGACTGTGCAAGATACAGTCTCAAAACTTTAGACCAAAACTTGAGATCAAAATGAAGGTCGAGTTCGAACGTGGGTGTGATCTGACCCATGAATACAAGTGCTGAGAACTGCAGTTCCTCCAATGGCCACTTGAGGCTGACTCCAAAAGTGAGTCAATCCCAATAGACTCCTATGCTAAAATAACTTTACAGCAGAAATAATATGTTTACAGCCTGGTACAAAAAACACTTTTGCTCTCTATAGCCTCCGTCATGACAACTGTACAGGGGGTGAATTTTTATATAACTGGCCAATCAAAATTTCATTAAGGCTTAAAAATATGCCTAAACGAGGGTTTGTCACCTTGAGTGACAGCTCTTTGCCAAGTTTCGGATTAGCTGGAAGGTAGGCTGAGTATCTTACTCTGAGCTTCAAAACCACTATATAGAAACCTGTGGGTGACATCACAGAGGCTACGTCCGTTTTAAGTATAGTCAACATTTTGTTGGGTGTTTCTGTTTTCTTTTTCTTTTCTTTTGCTGTGTCTGTGTTGACTCGGCATCGTTGGATTTCATTTTATTAGTCTCCCACTTTACCTCTCCTGTCCTTAAAATCGTGTTGCCATCCTGCACCTTCTCGTAAAAAGGTGTCTGATGTGAAATTATGACAAAGATAATCGTTGTAAAAACCAAAATTTTAATGTTCACCCTGCTACACCTACTAAACCTCAGTGGGAATATGTCCATGTTTAAGGCTTTGGTAAATATCAGTGGATGGTGGAGAGTTTTTAACTGTGTGAAATGGGCTCTCTCCCACCTGTTTTCAGTGTCCCTGAGAGGACAAAAAAATAGATGCTCAACATAATTCAGAGTACGTATGAAGGTCCAGTCCCCAACACATATCATTATGTGGGTCATACTCCATTAAACTAAAGTGGAACGAATCTGATACGAGTGCTTTGATATTTTTTTTTTACTGCGGCGTTTTACATCCCTGCAGGGCTGAGATAGCTCCATTGTATTTCATGCTTTCAAAGTATATCCATTTTATATAGAACCGTTTATACCCGAAGAGCTGCTTCAGCCAGTAAAATGGTTCCATTAGCAATTTATAGAGCTGATGGTTATTATTTCATCAGCAATTATAATTTTAACTTTTAAGCAATCCATACTGAATTTGAACTTGTGGATTTATTTGCAAATTTCTAGTTCGGGCGGTTTCCACTTGTAGCGGACATGAATCTTGAATCTTGCATCTGATATGTAATAATCTTGTCTAAAATCACGAGGGGCCTTCAGCAAAATTTTGAGTTTAATGTTCACAGTATATGACTTCACGTTTTGTGTGCCTTCAGACGCAAAACACCGCCAGGTTCAATTCCAAACAAAGGATTTGTTTTGGTTTCAAAGAATGACTCTTCTCAAAGAGGCGTCTTTTCATGCGGCTCTCAGTCATTGTGTGCTCGTTCGAAGTCTCAGAGAGATGTCTCCCAGTCGTAATGATTTTTTTTCTGCAACAGAGGAAGGATTTACTGGATCATCTATCCAATAAAAAACAACCAACAAAAAGCAGCAGGGTGATCTCTTCTTGTTGTGGCATTCAAGTGTGACCGGCACGCCCCGGCCTCTGTCATTCATTCTCCTTTTGTCTCTCTTTTTGTTTCCCTTTCTTGGTCTTCTTTTCACTTTATTTTCCACCATTCTTGGTCTCTATGTGTCTGCATGTGTCTTTTTTAAAGGAGGTACATCCCAACTGTTACCCCCTCACGCAGTTCACATCGCAACGTCTTAATGAATTATGGAGCAAGCTATTGTCCTCCCACAGTTGTTGTCCATTCATTTTATATCAGTTGAGCTTCATGTTGTCAGGATCTTTTCAAACAAAACCTTTGGTGACAAAAGGAAGATGGTATATTGTCTGTATTAGGACATTTATTCGCAACTGAATTAAAGGAAGGAATTAATAATCTTGTTTTTGCTAATCACTGAACAAAACAGGGAAATTTAATTACATTCTGTGTAATTAGAGGAAGACTACCACCAGCCTGCACACTGTCTTGTGTTAAAATCACTGAGATTCTCCCACAAACACAAAATTGGTTTTGGCATTAAACAGCTCTGTGAACGAAGGAAATGTAAACTCTTTAAACAGGAAAACAATGTTGTAATAGTCTAGTTGATAGGATGAAACTGGAAACAGGCTGTCACATTGTTTTCATAATCTGGCTTTTAATTGTGAGATTAGGCTTGGACTCAGTGGCCACTTTATCAAGTACATCTGTGCAGTTTAATGGAATCCAATACACGTTTTCTAGTGTAAAGCCTGTTTTAATGGTGCCTGCAATGTGTCGCAGAGGTGTTGATTCTGCTCTGTGTTAACATTGGGTTCATAGTGAGTGATAATGTTGTACCGGACTGCATTAAACCTTCATTAAGTCCCCCTCGTGTATGTGAAATGAAGTGAAACCACTCTCAATATAACAGTCCAGTACAACACCAGCTTTATCTGTGACCTCAGGAACTCTTCCGACAGTGTCACCACAAAAATGTAACATTTGAATTAATGGTGGATTTATTGAATTGATATATAATGTAGAGGCTGTTGAAGAAAACTCACTCAAGTCCTTAGTTTCAAGTTTGCTGCAGTGATGCAAGTTTATTGGTATCCCGGGATACGGTGAGCCAACTGACACAGAGTGGGTCTGAGGCAGTAGACTGACCCAGAGTGAAGGGCAGGGGGACAGTTTTACAGTTCAAGACAATGGGATGGACAACTGTATTTGCATATACCTGGGACTACAGACATTTGGTCGGACAGGAAAGGAAATTAGAAACAAAAGGTAATGTTCTCTAGAGGTCTAACAGTGTAACACCTAGGTTCAAGTTATCAAGGGGGTAGGAGTGCCTCTTAGGCTGGATCGGCATATCCACAGTCAGGGCAGGAAGGGCCCTTAGACTGAATCAACATATCTATAGGTACGTTGTTGTTAAGACGATAAAGCGTTGGTGATGTAAGAGGGAAGAAGGGGTGTTCTCCTTGATGAAAGGATCAAGGGGCCAACTCAGTAGGGTTATAGAGTTGTTCGTAGGTGTCAGCAAGTCACACTGAATACACTGAAGTCTGTATATTCTTCCTCAAGGCGTACCTAATAAAATGGACACAGCACCTCTAAGGCGAGGAGCAAAACATTGTCTTGTGTTTTCATCAGTCAGTTTCACATGAGTATTACTAACATAATCATGACTGTAATCCGTCTTGAAACTGCCAGTAGCTTTAGATTATTGTTGTGTCACAGTCTAAACTGAAAGGAGCCATCATTAATATTATTAGTTACACTTATGCTTTGTTGTCATGGCAAGTCACTCTGCTGTGAAAAATGCCTGTAAACAAGTGAGCAACTGGAACATTAATATAAAGTTTTTAGTGAGTAAGCTGTGTTTTCGATTGACAGGTTAGCAAGACGAATGGGTCACAGTGCAGTTTACATTTCTCTCAAGCAACATTTCCAACAATGTGAAGTTTTGATTCGTCAGAGTGATTAATTTTTCGCCCGAATGTCTTGTACCAGTTTAGATAATCTATCGTTGACGTGTAAAACAGAACCAGAGCTCTGCACGACATCAGCCCAACACTACATCAGCAGATTTCTGTCATCTCTGTTCGTCCTTTCACTTCACTTTGTTCAGCACGTGCTCATCAATGAGATCAGCTGTTGTAGCGTTCAGTTGGGGGATGTAAGTCTACAGCTCTCAAACAGGCAGAAAATTTTAGCTAAAAACAGCCAGGCACTGAATGGACTCCAGCTTCATGGATTTAGACACAGTTATGTGAAAACGTTGCTGTGTTGCTTATAATAATCTGCTCATTATCTCATTCTATCACTCAGACAAAACTCTGTGTTCATTTAAAAAAAAAAAAAAAAAGTTATTTCTTTGGGAATTTTTTGCCTTTGATAGTTACAGAGAGAGAGAGAGAGACAGGGAAGTCAGGGAGAGAGACGGGGACATGCAAAACAAAAGTACATTCATGTTGAGTCTCACAAATCTCACAGGAATTACTTTTACTTACATTTACCTCCTTACTTGAAACTTTAGCCACGTTTAATATGGACATCTGACATTGTAGTGTTATAGCTATAGACTGTATATGACACAAAATGAGGAAAAGCATGATAAGTCCTTTTGAATATTTTTTTCTCATAAAAAAAACACCACGTCAATCCAAGTCATGAACCTTGGCCAACATGATTATGATTATTATATAGCCAGCGTTAGCATGAACAGCTGTTTACTTACCAGTCTAGAAGAAACGTTGCAAATTCGGCATCAAACTTTATTCCTTTACTCAGTAACAGCTGTCTCCAGTCGTGGGAAGCAACGCCAGTGTTAACTCTCTTTCTTCTACTGACGTTACCATGCTAACCAGCTAGCCCCAGCACGTCCCCTCCCTTTCCGATTGCGACTCATTTGAGCGTCCGATATTGCTGCTACCTGTTCCCAGCAAGAAATCACGTTCAGCTGCAGAGAAACCCTTTTAATAGATGCTTATTCTCATAAACTGGACCAGTTGACAGTGCTGTCTATTCAGCTCACTGCTGTTTAGACTGATATCAAGCAGAAGGTTTTTTTCTTTTTTTGGGTAGCTGATAATGTCTGATGTAACTATTCAAATGCCTGTGTGCTACAGATAACAGTCTCTCTGTGTGATGAGTGTTTATGGCTTAATTAGATAACACTCAATTTATTTAGAATACGTTGACGTTGCGTCACATGATCATCCAAATGTTGTTCTGGATTTGATTGCTGTGGCAAAAATAAAATGCAAGGGGAAATCCTTATATGGTCAGTGGAAAAAAGGTCAGTGGCCCCTGCAGCTTCAGGAAAATAGTGCTAGCATTACTGTTAGCATCACTTTTAGCATCAGCCATCAAAAAAACAGCTCATCTGCAGAAGGGCCCTCTCCAGCTCTGTTTCCCCCCGTCCGTCTGTAGGATTTCTGAGATCCCTATCACTTCCACTGCCCTCACTCTTTCTCTGGATCTGTTGTTCACAAGCTCACTAATGCTTTCTGCAGCTCGCTCGCTCTTTCTGTCTCGGATTTATGAGATTCCTATCACTCTTCTTTCGCTCTATTTTATGATAACACTTTCACTCTTTCTCTCTCTCGCTTTTCTCATCTCGTTTCACTCTAAAGATCAAATGTTTTATCAGACATGGGATTGGCGGGAAACCCCGTTGGTCTGCAGCTGACAGCTGTGAACAGGGAAAGTAATACAGGTGAACCGTTGTTTTCCACATGACCCCTCTCTCTTCAAGTCTCCCTCATCCTCCATCACTTTCTCTGTTGCTTGGCCTCTTTCTAATTTTTCTCTCTTTTCTCCATCTGTCTGCCTCCCACTCCCCTCCCCGCTGCTGACCTCGCCTGCTCTCAGGTAGGACCGGGTCCCTCAGGAACGGAGCCAAGTAGTCTCTTCCATTACAAGTCCAGGGCCTGACATGCTGAATATCATCACTTTGCCTTCCTTCTTTGCAACCTTCATCTCTCCCTCAGATGACTGTCTTCCCCCTTGCCCTCCCCCACGGGACTGGAAACATGTCTCTGATGAACCGTTTCCATTTCTTCTTGTCTTTCTTCTTTTATTCTCTTTCATTTAACCCTTCCCCCCTCTTCCCTTCATCTGCACAGTTTTGAAGCTTTAATTTATTTTATTTCCAGGTTTTTTTTCTTAAATTGACCATTACAAAAAAAAAAAAGAATAAATAAACTGGTTTTGACTCTGACAGGTTCTCATCAGGATTCAAATGATGTGGGATGAGCTGAGACAACACCTGAGTCTGACCCTTTTATCTTCATCCTCTAATACAGGGTTTGATTACAAACCCTCAGTTTTTAAATTAACTGTCAATGCTGTTATGTGCCTTAATAAAATGCTCTGCCACTGGATAGTCCACATTCTGCTATTTAATTGTTGTTGCACATTTGGGTTCAGACAGTTTATCCTTTTAGATGTCTTATTTGAAAAAAAAACAATAGAGGGACAAACAAGACGATATATTCCACAATGGTGTTAATTCATTTTTCAGAATAGCCTAACCCGAGAGAATGTGTTGCTGTATCATGTTATTTTTAAGTCTTAAAGGGGTAGTTTGGATACTTTGACGTTGGGTTGTGTGAAGTATTTATACACGGTCGGTGTATTACCTGCAGTAGATTCATATCAGTGCGCTTCCAGTTTGGAGAGGCAGCCAGGAGAGCCGTCACACAAAAGCTGGCCAATGTACTGATGTGGTCGCAGCTGCAAAAGTGTGTTTAAGCCACTTTGATTTAATATTTTTCACTGAAGCAATTTCCTTTGTGAAGCGTTATACCACCGTATTCCTACGCATAAGAGCACCTACGCACTGTATTATACGTTGCAGATGGAATAATGCATACTGCTGCTGCTCTGTGAGAACCTGGAGAAGATCGCACCGGTGGGCGTAAACACGTAGGTCCTAACTCTTGCGCCGGTCTTACCGTCTTGCCGTCGTAGCTGCGTCTGATCTTACAATGCGTGTTCGTGTGAATTTCACCCGAAGCGGAGATTGTTGCTAAGCGACAGTTCACTTCAAACGAGGTGAAAGAAGCTGGGAAATCAGAGCGCGCACTCGCCACCTGCAGCCGCGTTTCTGTCCGATGCTGTAGTTGAGGGGATCTTGACCTCCTAAGACCCGAACTCTTGCATGGCGTGCATTTTTAATTTTTTCTTTGCTATTTAGGCTGAGTGGGACCTGATGAGTGTAACAACAAAGAATTATCTTTTTACATGATGTAGTTTCTGAGAAAAATGATGTCCACATATGAGGACATTAGTTTTAAATTTCGATAGAAACCAATAAAGTCACAATTGAGTAATGATGTGCAAAACTATTTATTTGGTGCCAGAACACAGCAGCATTTTCCTGAGTGCAAAAATAAAATGAGAAAGAAGAATTGTGCCCCTTTGAGCAATATGGCTCATTTGAAGTACTGCTAACAGTTGCAGAAAGACGTATGTCTGTAACAAAGTAAAAAACATTCTGAAAATTTTGCATTGTTACTGTTCATTTCAATTTCTGAACATGGCATGAAACATGAAACCTTTCACTTACACTCCAAAACTCCTACTTCAAACTATTTTTTTCCCCCGTTGGAACATGTTTACACCTATGTGTGAAAGGCTCTGTAACAGTAAGCAGAGGAAAACCTTGCATGTACCACACTGCACTCGAGTTTTCCCTGAGCAGCCTTTTGCTCTGCAAAAAGTGCATTAGCATCCTTAGTGTCCATTTCTTTGTACGGCCATTCATGCAATAGTAACTCATCATTCTATCAACAAGGTCAACTCCACCCATCTTGGAGTTGTATTCATGGTCAATACTTGGTCGCGAGATGGTCACATATCGTTTCTGTTTTTTGTCTTGGTGTCTTCTGGCTCTCTAGCATGAACAGCAGACATCATCAATACCGGTTTATTGTCATACCACTTTACCATGCAAATCTTTCCATCCTCAGTGGTAACTTGTGCTGAGGTACCTCTTCCGTCCTTTTTATTGTTTTGTCAGTTGGTAGCTTCTGCACTGCTGCAGCGACCCGATTCTTCATAACTGTACCAGTTACATACATCTGCTTCTTCATCATGCGTTCCACACCTTGGACGGATGTGAAGAACCGATCACAGTAAACATTTGTATTAGGAAGCAGAGTTTGAGACAGACGATCTATCACCTAGCCTCCCAAACCCAGATCCTCTGGTTCTTCAACCTGCTCAAGGAGTGCATCTGCACCTTGATAAAGGTCAAAGTCCAGCACAATACCATCCGCTGTTGCGCAAAAAAACTTTTTCACGCCAACTGGATTTGGTTTCATTGGTAGATATTGTCGATACGGACAAGTTCCTGTGAATGGAATCATCTGCTCATCAATGGAAACGCATTCTGGTCGAGCCTGAGATTTGCATCCTTTCAGAATGCGGTCCAGAAAAGGCCTCACCTTCCAGAATTTATCACACTCTCTCAGATCCTCCGGAACGTCATCATCAATGAGCACTTTGAGTGATCGCCTCAGTCTGAAAAATCTGTCACGTGTGAACTTTTCAGTGATGGCAGGGAATCTCAAGCCGTTGGAGCAGTACATCCTAATTGCAGGCTATGGTACACAAGACATCAAAATACAGGCACCAAAAAAATTATAAATTTTGTCAGTTGTTGTGTTGAGTGGGTCCCCACTTCTAGCCAGTGACGTAGCATTAGAGCAATCTGCAATCATTTTCATCAAATCTTTATCAATATACTGTTCAATGTAGTCCAGTGGGGTCCAGTCCTCTCTGTCCTGCGCAGTTTCCTCCTCATGCTCAAACTGGCCTTGATTTGGTGTTAGCGGAGAAGCCCTCCATCGCATCCCACGCCCTTTGTTGGACTGCTCTTGATGGCTTGGTCCTGGTGTTGTCTCTTCAGGGACATTGTTTGAGACATCAGCCTCATCCTGCTGTGTCTGAGAGCGACGTTTGGGAGTGCGTGATCTGGCGATGTCACGATCTGAACGATATCCTTTATGTTCATCACGGAGACGTTTACGTCCCCTGATAGGCTTAGAGGGCTGTGCAATGGGGTCCTCATACCCACTACTGTCCTCCTCACTGCTGCTTGGCTCCTGTTGTGAGGGTTGAAATTCAGGATCCCCCTCTACATCATCGATGTCTGACAAATCTTCCACCTCTGAGTTGTCTCCACCAATTAACCACAGTAACTCCACTACTTGTGAGATAGAATAATGCTCTGGAAAAAAAACATCATGAGAAAAGTCAAATAAAAATCTATGTGGATTTATTTATAACTTATAACATATTTATAGCATGCTACATCTGTTTGTACTGTAGTAAACTATTGTTTTCTACCAAAATCACCCAAGAATACAATTTACATTTGTGGACATTTTCAACAAACTAACAAAACTAAGTCCCTTTGTCCACATATGTAGACATCATGTTTAGCGGCATGGTAAATCATTACAGTTCCTAACTTTTGTAAAATTTTACTTCCATAACAAACATTGAATACTTTTATACATATTTGAACAAGAATCAACTATGAAATTTGATTGAATTTTTTACCTGGCGGGGTTGGGATCGGGAGTGGCCATTTGAACGTCTGGGTGTGTTGTCTGCCATCTTGAATCTAATCTGTAATGTGTTATACTCTTCTGCCACCGCTGAGTGGCAGTATAATATCCTCATATGTGGTCACCAGGCCCTTGTTGAGAAAAAGTTAGTATTGTGGTCTAGAGAACCCAAAATGTGAGGTCCACATATGTGGACGCCAGGTCCTAGGAATTAATGCCCTAACATTATTTATTCTGTGTACAAGACGTAGTCTGACTGTCCAACATACACACGCTCCACACTAGACGTAAAAGTTACACTCAGGCGCAACACGTACAAGTCCAAGTAGAGATAGTTATAACTTTAAGTTGGTCGTAACTTTCAGTTCTAAGTCGCATCCGCTCTTGAAGTTTCCTCTCTTGCACATTTGAAGAGTTAAAACTTTTCTTTCTTCCTGTTTGCTGACTGCATGTCGAGATGTCGCCATCAGCACCACTGTCTTCCTTTCTATTTTTTTTTTTCTTTCTGTCTTTTCCATTTAGCACATTTACATTTGCAGCCATTTGGCTGTGATGATGACCGGCAAGGTTTTGACAGTGGTGAATATGAACTCAGTCTTCCTCATCCACATTTGCATCATCTGTTTTAGTGACCTCTTCCTCTCAGCTGTGCCATGCCAGAGGAGTAAGGGCAGTGATCTGGCAGGCACCTCGTTAGATACATATCCCTGACTCCACTCTGGAAAACTACAATACACAGACACAGAATCCCAGTTGGAGAAGTCATTGCAATTCATTGAGGCCTGAAATTAATTTCATATGTCTTTACAAGAGAATCCAGCGAGGCATAGAGAGAGAGAGTGTGAGAGAGAGAGAGAGAAGCTCAGAAACTACAGGCAAGGAATTTACTGACATACACACATGGATAAGTGTGCATATTCATAATCATGATGATGATGATACTGCACTGTACTGTGTGTTTAAACAATATCCTCTCAGAATGATATAAAACATGGCAATCCAGAAGTCTGTATTGGCAACACAAGCACCTCATCACATGAGATGAACAGAGCTGATTGCCAGTAGGGACAACATGCTGGTCTACAGGGGTTTAAGACACTGATCATGTAATTACAAGGTTACAATTACAAGACCAAGAGTCAACAGCTCTGTGAGGCTGGACTTTAGTTACTTTGTTACTTAGCTAATTAGCCCGCTCTGAATGCAGCAGAATGGAAATGAGATGAGACCCAGAGGCAACAACAGAGCTGTCCTACAATTCTGGAGAGTTCTCACAACGGCAACTATTTTCTGTTCTTGCTTGTCCCATGAGGTAAATAGTAGAAATATAGAGTCCGTGTTACACAGTGATCCACCAGGAATGTGTGTTTACACGCATTCGATTGGTCAGCGTTGTCAGATGAATGTAGAGTTCAGTAAAAGCCTGGTTGAACTGTTTTTGCCAGGTCACCTCTCACCGATAGACTCGCTCCATAAATGAAAGTGAGAGCGATGTTTGAAGTCGGTCCGAATACAGCCTTAGGGTTCGTCCTCTGGGTGCGATGGATATCTGTACAAAATGTACAAAATTTCATGGCAATCCATCAAACAGTTACTGGGACGTTTTAGTCTGGACCGACCAACTGACGGACCAGCATCGCATTGAGGGAACGGTTGAACTAAAGCCAAAAAAATGGGAAGGGTCCTCACAAGGCCTGCAATTAAAAGTATTCTTTTTTTATATTATTACCAATATGACCAAAAAAGCAAACTGTTACTGTTGGCTGAATAAACAGACTATTTCTTGTATCTAAAACAACATTATTGGTCTCATTTCAGGGGCTTATGAGGTGACAACAGATATGCTAACAAATCACCTACACAAAACTTTACCTCAACATTCTTGGACAGGAGGACTGGATCTCTATAATACTGCACATGGCAGCCAGTTATTGACTATACAGCAGACATTCAGGTTCTGGCACTGTACGCTGTGTATGCTGTTTGCCTTCTGGCAAAAAAACACAGCTGAAACTTTTGGAATTGGAAACACAGCCGCTCTCCAGGACTGTGGCTGACACATCCCTTCACTTCAAACTGTCAGATATACTAGTTGTGTCTCTCTGACAGCGTTTCCCTCTGAGCGCTAATCAGTCATGTAATTAAGTAACAAGACAGTATATTATAAGCCAATCTAGAGAGTAAGGAAGTACTGCACGGGGACGGGGTAAACAGGGCATAATGAGGAAAAGAGGAAGAATGATGAGTGAACATCAAACTTTTAATTTGTGTTTTAAGTTTAGTTCTGCAGAATGACTTAATGTAAATGTATTTCCTTCAGATGTTGGGCTTTTTTTTTGTTGTTGTTGCTGTTTCCATTTCCAGCATTGTGATTTTAGTATAATTTCATTTTGAAAACTTTTGTACAGTAATATCAGAGCACCTGTTTTCTTGCAAAAATCAGATAAGTTGTATTAAGTGTATGTTCTGCCTCGATTAGTTTCAGTCGATTCTCAATTATCTTTGTTTTTTCCATTTTTCTTTTGAAGCAAGACAGATTTTTTTTCAGTCTTATTCTGCAAAGTTTGCACTTGTTGTATTATGATTTTCAGAGGAAAAAAAGAAACTTTAAAGTCTTTAAACATCTCAAGTTTCTCTCCCTCGTCCTGTTGCAAAAACTCTCAAACTGCTGAACTCAACTGACCAGCTCCACTCCTGTTTTTTTCCCTGCGTCCTTTGTTTCCATCCAAACTCGTGAGACCAAAAATTTTCCTTTTGAAATGTTTGTTGTTGGCAGCCGCTGAATAGAACAGACAAAAAAAGAAATTCAGAGGGACACGGCAGTCTTCAGCTGGGAGGATGGGAACCTGCATAGAAACACGACAGAGAAGATTAAAAAGCGTGATGAACGCTGACACAGATCAGTGAAAGAACAGGAGGAGCGAACAGAGGAATGTAAAAATTAGATTAGAGAGAAAGACACAAAGGACCAGTACAGATGCTGCCAGTGGATTCAATTAATGATCGCTGTAGTTATAATGTTATTGATGCAATAACTTTGACTTTTGTGCAAATTCTTGTAATTCAGAAAAAAAACAAAAACAATTTCCCCATAGATACTGCTGTATACAGTATTAATTAGCCACAGTGCATGCAGACTGATAGATGATATTTTCCAAAATAAAGTGCTGAAATGACATGATGAAAATGGGTTATTGTGGCTGTACATTGCTGCTTTGAGTTAAATCCCATCATGTTAACATGCTGATGTTTAACAGGTGTAACGTTTACCTCGTTCACCATCTCAGTTCGGCGTGTTATGATGCTAACATTTGCTAATTAGCAGTGAACACACAGCTGAGGCTATAGGGGAACACCATTAGTTACGTACTTGATCATGAGCCAGAGTGTTGGACAAATTAAAATGTTGTTACGCTTCATCCTGAGGGGAACATGAACGTCTGAAGAGTGTCCTCACCTCTGTTTGCCTCAGCTGAATTTGTCCCTTTAGGAGTGGTGAAGCGGGAGACTAAAATATTGTAATCTTTACGTTTCCTTTCCAAACAGTGGTTCAGCAGCTACTTAGTCACAAATCCAGTGTTAGAGTGGCTGATGTAGAGCGGCCAAACAAGCTCAGGCTGCTTTAATAAAGTCGTTGGTTTCCCACACAACAGTGGGAAAAGAAGGTGTTGTGTTGCTGAGAAAGTAAAAATGATCCGCCGATGAAAATAGGCTAAAAATGGCTATTGCTTATTCCACAATAAAAGCCACCACCGTATGTTCGTCCAGTTGAAGTGTTTTAAATGTTGTGCAGCAGAAGTAAGAAGCGTTGCGTCAGCATTAGCATTAACTTAATCTAACACAGAACAGAAAACATCACACTGGATCCCTTCCTGTCAGTCCCTCATATGAGTGACTGCAACTTGAAACCAGGGCAACAATGTCAGACTCCACTACTAGTAATAAAAACTCCTATATATAATAGATAAATACAGAATATAAATACATTGAATGACTTTAAAAAAAATACTCACTGTACATAGAATCAAAAACATAGTTTGATCTGATTAAAATCTGCAGGATTAAAACCTTAATTAAAAAAAAAATGTTGTTGTTGACAAACTTGTGTCTCAGTTGGACGTGTAATTTGCTTTTCAGATCTCGTGTTTTGAGAACAGCTTGCTTCCTGTTTTTAATGCTGAAGTTACAAATCCGCATATCAGATGTAGGTGCATGCATTTTAATTATAATTTAATCTGACAGGGGGATCTCCCCCGTATATATAAAGACAATAATAATAATAATGATAATATAAAAGCTTTGTGCTCTCATGGAAAAGCTATATAGCCTTTGTTAAAAACTCTGCCCAGGATCATGTGGGCATTTGAATTACTGACTGAAACACAGGATTAATCATCATTAACCTGATTGCATCAAAATGCAAACATGCTACAGTGTTGTCCTTAGAACAAGTGCATGCTCTCTCTCCCCTTGTGTGTGTGTGTGTGTGTGTGTGTGTAAATTCTCTTACGTGTGTGAATCTACAGTATGAGCCTATAGTTGCATGTTCATGTTTGCTCCTGGATTTGCCGATGTGTCTTGTGTGAGAGTGTCTGTTACGAGTTACACACACGTTACATTTCCAGCTGAATGAATGCATGTCAGCTTCTGACTTCATGTACCTGTACATGTGCCCTGCGCAGTATATCTCCACTTGTGCGGGTCTGCGTGCACTTGTTCATGTGTATGGAAAATTCCTACTTGAAGGTAAACAACAACAACACTCCATCAAACCCACTGCATGAAAAAAGTCTTCTGTGCCCTGGAGCTAAATCTGATGCACGTCATTTAAAATGACCCACAGTCACACATCATTACTCCCCTTCTCCTCCTCCTCTCTCACTCTCAGAGCAGCTTCTCACAGATGCAGTTTCGAAAAAGTATCAGAACCTTTCACCAACTTCATCTTGCTCACGTCGGTTAATTTGGTTAATGCTTCGCCCAGGGAGTGCGTTCACAAACTATTCCCTTAAAAAAAAAATACTTTGTTGTGTTCTGTAATGTGCCTTTGTCCTTTCCAAATAACGTTAGTTCACTCAATGCAAAGCTGTACGGACGACCTGAACGCAAATACTGAGGCCTCGGGCTACGTTCAACTCCACACCACTAGATTTTAGTTTTAAAAATCTTCACTTTTGCCACGTTGACACCTGGCATCCACCCTGCTCCGGAGTTTTCGAGACCTAAAAAACAGAAACTTTTGGAAACGCTGCTGGCGCTGTTTTAATTTGAAAACTCCAGGGTGATCGTTCAGTCATGACCACCAGACAGTGGTGAATCTACCATGGATAACAACCGAAGGTAACACCAACAGTTTGTTTAATCGCTTGAGCCACAATCATATTGCAGAATATTCAGAGTGTATGGCTCAAAAGAGAGACTGAGAGAGATATTAACTGATTGAATTTCCACAGAGTCGCTATCAGAGCTGATCTGGACATATTTTCATGGATTGTGCCAGTGAAAATAAATCTGATCAAATGCTGAGCTTTCTTCACTCTGCTGTTTTTGGTCCGACTCAGCTCTGCTTGTTGCCTTAATACAGCTGGTTCTACAGTTGCAGCATGTCACTGCATGTGGGAGTGAAAATTAGAGTGTGTGAATGTGAAACATGATTTGGGCACAGTGGTGACTGACTCTGAGTTCACTAAGCTTCTGTGCTATGCAATCTGTTGTCTCTCTCTCTCTCTCTCTCTCTCTCTCTCTCTTCAGTCAGTGTAGAAAATGTTCAGGTCGCAGCTCCTCGCTTTTAGCCTGCGCTAACATCATGTTCACAGGTTAAAACTGGAATGGCACTCACACACATCTGTCAGATGTGCACCAGATTGTACAAAGACCTGGATCTCACCACCATAGATATGTCTGATTTTTATTTTTTTATTTTTTAGATACAAAGATGCAAATTGATTTTCTGAGAAACTGATGCTCTGCTCTGTAACACCACTGTGCAATCAGAGTGTTTTTGTCGCTCAGCAGCGACAACAGAGTGAGACGTCTCCTCTATTAAAACCATCAGCTGATCGAGTTTCAAGAGTCACATCGACCCGGTTTCATGCCTGATCAATCATTTATGCTGATTGGCTTCATGGTTTTGAATCACGATCGAGTAGCTCATGAAAAAATGTGTTGTGGAAAAATAGTTATTTCTGTGTAAGACACATATTTAATCAACATGCTGTACCTTCGGCTGCTCTGTGGATAATTATTTTTTACTATGCTGTGAGCATCTTGGCATCAAATCGGACTCATCCACAGATATTTGATATTAAAGGAATCGGGATCAGGGCCAAAAAAAACTTAATCGAGACGTCCCTATCTGAAATTACTGGCCAGACTTAAATTTTAATGCGGATATTTGTGCCCAGTGTTTTCAATGACCTCCTGATCTTTCTTCTAATGTGATCATCAGGCCTTAATTTCCCATTTGTATATTCCATTTTTATTGCTGTGACATTTACAAAACTATGATACGCTGGTTGTGGTGAGGTAGCGCCACACATGAATCACCGGGGAATGGGAAGTTTGTCATAAATCAGGTGTTAAAGAGCAGAGGATGAATACTTCATGATTTTAAAAGCTAATTAACCCGTAACCTGTGAGAGATGCATGTGAAGAGTTTGTCTCCGTGCATCGTGGCGTCACCGTGGAGACGTGATCGGTGTCGGAGTGAAGACATGATTAGGCTGCAAGGTTCAGGATATTATGGGTGTTAGTGCAAAAGCTCAGGTGACATTTGAACATTGATCTGGGGTCAGCTTTTTAAATCCCCTCTACATCGATAGGATTAAAGCTGTGGAAACTGAATAAATGTATTATCTGCTCTCAAGGGCATCTTCATAATGTACACACACACACACACACACACACACACACACACACACACATCTCCCAAGCCTGTCCTTAAGACGGATCCTCTCCACAGGCTTGGTGTCGATGTTGCCTGGAAGGAGCCACTACAACACTGGCAGCTCTGGTGCTCAGAGATTGTAACTGTTCTCTTTCTGCATTGAGGCCAGCAATGCCTATCCAGCACTCTGACATCTGCTGGTACAGTCTGTACTTGCTTTTGAATGTATCATGGAATGGCATACAGGTTTGATATCCATAAGAAGATATATTTTTGGTTTTAAGTATTAAAAATCATCTCAATGGAGCTGTAGTAACAACAGGTCAGTGATCCAAGAGAAGCTCTGTTTTCTGGGTGACCAAATAAAAAATATAGCGGATTTCAGGTGAACACTGAGAAACCAAATCCTGCAAGGTTTGGATGGTGGGTCCAGGTGGGCGGCGCTTGGGGCGTGGCTGAGAGTGGTGACTGCTTTGTTGTGACATCACAAAGTTACAGAAGTCCTGACGGCTGGTTTTCAGGCTCAGTTTCTGAATACAGGCTGTGTGCGTTTCTCTTTGGACTGAGCGCTTTGATACTTTCACAGTATTAATATAGAACCTAGACCTGTTCTCTAATCAAAAAAGACATGGACGACATCTACCTTTATACAATATGACATCTTTGATCTGATTTCTGACATTCGAGATTGTTTCCATGACAATATTTAGGATGTGGTGCAAAGGTCCAGCCGTTGTCTGTGGCCTGCAGTTTGGATAGTAATATGTCCTAATTTATGTTTGTATAATCAGTCAGCACGTCTAACATGTGCTTCTTTTCTCCTGCTGTTGTGATGTCTTCTATTGGGTCCATTAGTTTAAGAGTTGTTGATTTTTCCTGATGAGTTCTTATGTGTGAATCAGTTTGATTCGTCAGCTTAAAGCGGTCGTTCATCACGTATGTGGACTAAAAGGGGTTGAAATTAGAAAAAGAAACAGAAGTGTTAAGTGCTGCCACGGCCTCTGGCAAACGCTTCATATTATCAGTCTTACTTACAACTTGAGAAAATAACTTCTACCTTAATTGATCATTCTTTGTGCACCCTTCAGTTACCCCCCTGAGCTCAGAGCGAGCCAGCAATCATTAACCAAAGAAGCTAATCAGACCAAGAGAGCTGGAGAGCCTTAATAAATATGATGCTTGGAAAATAGAGCTGCAGACAGGTGATGATTGGTCTGGTCTGGAGATAGGTAAACAACACTGAAAGAAACTCTGACTATAACCTCTAAACTTTCTCATCAAGTGGTGAATAGTCATAAACACAAGAACAAGCAGCTTCTCCGCATGAACTGTCTCTTCAGCTGCAGGATCACGTTGTACACCTTCTTACCTAACCAAACCAAGAGTCATGGTTAGTCAAGTTAGATATAGTTTGCAAGAGTGCAAGTATAAACATGAGGCTGTAAAGGTGGACTGATGAGTAGATTGGTTTTCCCATTCGGTGTGATGATGTTTAACGTCCCTGTTAGCAACCAGCTTAAAGAAATTACGAATGGGGTATTTATTTTATGTCATAGAATAAAACATGGAAATGTCTTGAGCTTGTGTTAACCACAGACCTAATGTCAGGCATCTAAACCAAAAACCCATCAACGCCGAGACGAGTGAACCTGTAGTGCTAAAATGCTAACTGATTTCTGGGTTTCCTGCAGCAATCTATTTGATCACTAACAAAGGTACTGGACACAAATACCATCTTCTCTAGAGTTCATCTTGAGGTGAACATGAACCACATTTCATCAAGATCCATCCAGCAGTTGATGGATTAAACTGTGACAATTAGTATGTAGTATGTGCTGAATTGATTTAGCACTCTGTATGGATTTAGTACACATGGTAAGTGTTTGATGTCAACAACTCCCTTCCTGCCCCCCCCCCCCCGCTCTTGTCTGACACAGTAGAGTTGTAATTTAATGTCTTTGTGTCGACATCTTCAGTAAACTGCTTAGCGGCGTCTAATTACCTCTGCGTGTTTGCCAACTGTGTCAGGGATTTTATTTTTATTTTTTTGTATAATTTAAATAAGCCTTTACAAGTGAACCACTGGGATGTGACATGTAGTCTGGTCCATAATCCTGAAAGAATTGTTTACCTCAGAGAATAAGGGGAGTGATTGTCTTGCTAGAGCAGTGGAGCTCATTATTGGTGTGGTATTAAGGAGGAAGGGGGGGGGACGTTTGCTGAAAAGAGAAACCAAGGGAACATGAACCATCAGCTTGCCAATGAAAGCAATGAGGTTTCCACAGAGAGACGGCGAAGTTAGGGAGGTTTAGTGAGAGAGAAGCTAAGGGAATAGCAAAGAAAAGAAGACACATATTTTAAAGAAAAACACTGTGTTAACTGCTAAAGTCATTGTCAGGCCCTGCAATTAGGGCCAGCAGCTGAACGCTCAAAAAAATAAAAAATAAAGATAGAGAAAACAAGAAAAAAATCGTTTCTGCCCACGGTGTTATTAATAACAATTGGTCTTCTCAACAAATAGCTTGTTCGCCATTGTCCTGCCTACTGCAGATACCTTAACCGTGTTCACAAGAAAGACCAGATGAAGTAAAGATCCCAACAACACTAAAATAAAGCAAAGAGTTTACAGCCAGGGTTCTTTAGGCTGTTTTGTGTTATTTAGGTATAATGGCTGCCATCTTAGCCAATTAGGAATAAGGCAAGGCAAATGTATTTGTATAGCACATTGTCATGAACAGTCATTCAATTTGCTTACAGGAATAAAATAAGTTCAAAAAAATAAATAAAAAATGAAATACATGAAATGACTGAATGTAGGCGGTGGAAAATTGAGCAGTTTTTAGCTTTTACTTACGCTTTGGGTTGATTTGATGTCCATTGGCAGCTGGTTCCAGCAGTGGGCAGCATTATGGCTGAATGCCATTTAGTACCCCTGAGGAATATTATTCATTTTGCTGGTATTCACTTTCAGTCATAAATTTGGAGTAGATTTTTAAAAAAAAAAAAAAAAAAAAAATTGACCTGACAATGGCCCTAGATGAAAAGTCAGAGGATCACCAGAACCAGTGGGATTCATCCTCAGGGAAACATGAATGTCTGAACCAAGTTTTACTGCAATGGTTGTCGAGACATTTCAGTCTGGAACACCGTGGTGGACCGACCGACAAATCGACAACCACAGAGCTGTCACTAGCCGATAGTGCTTGGCTGATGGAAGTTGGGCCATGTGATAACAGGTTGTTATCTGGGGTAAGGGGGGGTAAGGGGGGGGGGGGGGGGGGGGGTTACCTTCCTTCTTGGTTATTATCATGACTGTAATGAGCATGTTCTTATCTGAGTTCCATTGTAATCATGTTCAGTGTGAGACCTGATACTGATGCGTCGACTGCTTAGGAAGCAGATTTAGTACCGAGGCTTGTGGGTTCGAATGATGCCTGTCTTTAAATGTGTGTCCTTTCAACATAAAATATATTACTGTAAAATATTGCTACCTTGTCCTTGTGTATTTCCATAGGTGGCATTATAAATGTTAATGATGTATGTACCATTTCCAGCATCATTTGTACCAAAAATAAGAAAAATAATTGATTTACCTATGGGTTATAACTGATTGAAATACATGAGTCAATAGAACGTGTCCTTGTCATTATACACCCTTTAGGTCTGAATATTATCCACACGAATAGTATCAACATGAATAGTATCCCATTAAAAACACACCACTGTCATTGTTCAATACTATAGCTGCATTGTCTTGAGCAGTTTCCAGCAGATGTGTGCTCCAATGCCGAAATGAAAATTACATCCTTGTGCACAGCTAACAAAAGATGGCTTGCAAACATTTCATAAAAGGCTGTGCACATGTGCGCACATACATGTGTGTCTGTCTGAGGTGTAGAGAGAGCACAGTTGGTACTAATAAAATAGCATGTATCCTAGGTGTCAATTTTAGAAACACAGTCACAATAAATTAAAGTTTCATAATCTGCCAATTGCTGCCATCAACGTGTAATCTATCTCACCTAATCAGATGAAACATAATGAAACTTGTGAACTTTGATTAGCTTCCACTCCCTTCTCTTTCACTTACAATCAAATTTCTTTCACTGTTCATTTGTTCTTACAAGTTTCTTTTCATTTGACTTGTCAGCCTAAATCACAACATGGGGCTTATTTTCATTGTCCCTCTCACAGGCTGGACGTCTCTCTCCCTGTGTGGGGTGGGGGGGTTAAAAAATTATGTTTCTCCATCATCAACCTACCAAGGTAAAATCAGGTATATACAACTCATACAATATTTTTGGTAAAACTTACAGTTAATACCTGAATTATGCACAATTACTGCACTTTATTTTGGATTTGTCTTTATTAAGGAGCCAACACATGTAAGGTTTATCTCCATAATCTTTTAGCAAACTTATACAATAACAATCGGAGAGGTGAGGATCATGGTTAACTTTTTTCTCCATGGCAAAAGGGAACCCAGTACAATGTAGTTGTGCAGTTTCTTGCTTGTTTAACTTAAGCTGTAAAATAAATGTAGTGGAGTAGAAAGTACAATTTTTCCATCTGAAATGTACTAGAAGTAGGCTATAAAGTAGCTGAAAATGGAAAGAAGAGTACAAGTAGCTCAAAATTATACTTGAGTACAGCACTTAGACCACCACTGCTTATACAATTACTGAGCCTTCAGCACACATGTATTTAAGTATTGCTCAATGATCCAACAGATGAAAAATACTGAATTCCTGAGTGAAAAAGGGGGGTGCCTGTTATAAAAGCTAATATCAAAAAGGTAAATTAAATGTATATAATAAACTCTATATTGATGTCAAACCATATCTCTACAACAACTAATCCTCCATTGTCTCACAAACTGAGTACCAGTGTTTGATAATAATATATGACATTTTATATTGGTAATGAAATGCCAAGCCAACACTGGAAATGAAAGGGTGTGCTATGAGCTAGCTAACGTTAGTTGTTTAGCTAGAAACTAGCTAACATTAGTTAACTGAACTGTAACTTGATTCAAAAGTTAGAAACTAGCTAACGTTAGCGTTGATCCTTAGTTCAATCCAATCTAATTCAGAAACTTTTAAAGTAAGAAAATCAAGTGTAAAGTATTAAACAAGCTAGATAGTTAGCCACTGCTACTTACATTTATTTAATTTGTCTCAATTTGCTTGTGCGACACACAAGACCAGAGACTTGAGGTCACGAGCCACTGATGGGAGTGAGGCAGGAAGGTGAGATATTCAGCTAACGTAAAGGTTATGGAATGGTAATCCACTTTAGGGGTGTCTGAAATCGTATTACAGGATTCTTTCAGGCATGAAAATGGGAAAACGTAAATCAATAATTGTAATATGTTGTATGGTACTGGAATTTGAACCCTGTCTCTCAGCCATGCTTACTGACCCCTCCACACTGCATCAGCCCAACAGTATTCTTTATGGACATATATACAGCTAGAGTTGTGGCCTCATACTGTTGCAGCATAGATTTGTGTAGGGCAGAGGAATATTAATGTGATACTTAATTGATCCCCACAGGGGGAATTTCTTGACCAGCAGCGAACAGAACAGAGCGCAAGGTCAGCCACCGCACCCAGCGGTTGTTGGGGCTTCAGTGTCGTGACCAAGGTCTTTTTAGCGGAGCAGATGCTTGCTGGCGCTGGGTCATGAACTTAGTGCCTGCAGTTTAAAAGCAGACTCTGAATCCAACAGTTTTGTCCTTCCTAGAAGGACTGAGCTGTGCGAAAAGCTACAACACAACACTGAAGCATGGGAACACTTAGACAAGTTTTTATTGTGTGGTCATTTTACTACAAATAAAATGACAGTAGTTGGATGAAACCTCAACATCCTCTGCATAAATTACAGTTTTAACATTTATACTTTCACACATTATTATAAAAAAATATCCATTATATCTGCTGTAAGAAAATCTACCTAAAAGTATGAAAGTGAGGGTGACGTGTCCTCCCCCATCCCCAGTGCACGTCCTGTCATGTATGTAAGTTGCTCGGTGGGTCATATGCAGGCAAATGCGAGTTAGCATCTACTCCACGTCATTCAGGCTCCCAGGGCTAACGTGCAGCCTTTCCACTTGACTTCCAGCCAGTCTCTGCGTGCGTTGCCATGGCATCGGGCTGTAGGATGATGGAATTCACCCACCATTGGTGGAAGTCTGCCTGGAGGCTCCTCAGGATTCTCTCATGCGTCACTCCCAGCAAGCTGTGACTCTCCTCTCCTCTCCTCTCCTCTCCTCTCCTCTCCTCTCCTCTCCTCTCGTTCACACATAGACTTCTCATACTTTGCTGTTCCCCTTCGGCATTCTTTTCGCACATTTTACAGCTTCTCTCTCTCCTCCATTCATTCTTCCGCCACCGTTCTTCCTCTCACCGACGCTTTCACTTTCCCGCCGGCTTTTCCAACTGTCCGTCCTTCCATTCATCTCTTTCCAAATTTGATATTGCTTCGCTCTCCTCACAGCTCACACCTTCCATCAATCTGTTCATCCTTTCACCATCCGCCCCTCAATCCACACTTCCTCTTACCTGTTTTCTTCTTTCCTCTCTCTCTCTCTGTCTTTCTCTCAGCCCCTGCACCTTCTTCCATTATACCATTCGTGCTTCCACCTCTCCATCCTTTCCCCTTGCCTTCTTTTTCTCCCCCTCATTCACTATCTCAGCTCTCGCCTCCGGCCTCCTCTCATCGCGGCTAACACACCGCTGAGGGTAGGAAGGGACTGTCACGCAGCCAAGAGCAAAGTAACAAGCTGCAGGAACAGAGTCATCTTATGAGGAATAAGAAGGGAGTCATTGGAAAAGCAGTGTGTAAAGCACAGGGCATTCTCTATCTTCTTCCTTCTCTCCAACTCCTTTTTCTGCCTCACTCTTTTCTCCTTCCCTCATGTTTTTCTTCTTGTTTCTTAGCTTTAACCACGTCTTTCTGTGGAAGTCTCTTTAGCAGCAGCGTGCGCTGTTATCTCAACATGTTGCCATCCCACACACACATACACACACACACACACACACAAACAATTCTTTTTCTAATGAAGTCATGAAATTTTCATTCCTACAGTGTACACTGCATGGAGAGAAATAACTTTGTTATTGCAGTTGAAGTTATTCTTCGTTTGATTTTTAAAACAGATGAGAAATGGTTGAATTGTTTGTTTTGAATTTGTTTTGACGGCATTACAAATTGTTTCATTACAAATGAAAATAAGAGGGACCAGTTCAATCTTTGAAAAATGTACATGAATCTCAGAATATCTTTAGTATTTGCTTTGTCCCCCTTTTGCTTTAATGTGCTTGAGCTGCATGGACTCCACAAAACCTGATGACCCTTGTTCTCCCAGTATCACCTGACAATGATCCAAAGAGCTTCTTGTCATGTCACAGAGTTCTTGGCTTTCTCAGTCTTCAAGTGACCTCATACATGTTCAGTGGGGCCGCGTAACAGTCAGGGCTCGCTGGTCTTCTCTGGTCTTCATCCTCAACAAAGATGCAAACCAGAGGGTGTAGCATGTCTCACATGGTACTCATCCTCAGGGTGTAGTCAATTCGTCGCAGGTGTCCAACTCAAGAGTGTCTGTCTGAGGTGTAGAGAGAGAACAGTTGGTACTAATAAAATAGCATGTATCCTAGGTGTCAATTTTAGAAACACAATCACAATAAGTTAAAGTTTCATAATCTGCCAATTGCTGCCGTCAACGTGTAATCTATCTCACCTAATCAGATGAAACATAATGAAACTTGTGAACTTTGATTAGCTTCCACTCCCTTCTCTTTCACTTACAATCAAATTTCTTTCACTGTTCATTTGTTCTTACAAGTTTCTTTTCATTTGCCCTGTCAGCCTAAATCACAACATGGGGCTTATTTTCATTGTCCCTCTTTGTCCTGATAAATTAAAGTGATGATTGAAGCACAGGCTGGACGTCCCCTCTCCCTGTAAGGGGGGGGGGGGGGGGGGGGGGGTGATGTTTCTCTATTTTCAACCTACCGAGGTAAAATCCTATATATACAACTCATACAATCTCTTTGGTAAAACTTAAGTTTATACCTGTTCAGTGGGGCTCTGTAACAGTCAGGGCTTTCTGGCCTTCTCTGGTCTTCATCCTCCACAAAGATGCAAACCAGAGGGTGTAGCATGTCTCATATGGTACTCATCCTCAGGGTGTAGTCAATTCGTCGCAGGTGTCCAACTCAAGAGTGAAAACGCCCGCAGACTTGAACATACTGAGGGTCTACTGTTTCATTTTCACTCCTTTCTGTTGCTGCCAGAAATCTCAAGCTTGGATTCATCTGTAAACAGAAAGTTCATTCCAGTCATCGACTGTGAAATGCTGGTATTTCTGAGCCCACCCCAAGCATTTGGCTACTGGTCCTCTGAGACACTGAGGACAGTGCTTTTACTGATTGTCTTCTTTATTTAGTAAATTCTGTATCTGTGATGAAGTTGTCGTTCTGTCCCTCAGGAAACTTAGCAAGATGTATTGATCTTCTGATGGTCTGGTCACTTTTTATTTTGCCTGATCGTGCTTTGGATACAACTGATCCAGTTTCAGCAAAGTGTCTTAGAGCTCCATGCAATGACCCTTTGGAAACCTTCTGTCAATCAAAAAGCCCCTCTTTGCTTAGACTTGAGTCTGAGATAAAACAACTTATTTTGATTAATGGAGAAAATGAAAATAAGGATGAAAATGATTGTAAGTTGCGACCCAAGTGCAAAAACCCAAAACCCAAGTGCACATGAGACAAACACAACAAATCCTACAGAAAACCTTTGTTTGTTTTGGTTTAGATGTCCAATAAACTGCAAGTCCATCTGCACGTTGGTGGAGAATGAAAGGTAATGCAACTTTTTCACCACAATAAAACCTACAATCCAGAGACATTTCTAAAGCATTGTCATAGTAGAGGAGTAGTCACCATTTAAATCATGTAAAAGTAAGTTAACTGGCAGCTTATCACACCAGAGACAAAGGTCATCACTGGATTTAACTGGATGTCACGTGGGGTTTGATTTGGACGCAGTATCCGCTTATTTTCCTACAGTTTGAACGTCGATTTCATTCTGCCGGCTGTCACATACCTTACCTTTTGAAATCAACAGTGATGATGCACAGGCACTGGGTTTGAGTGACACATGCAGAGAATGGCCATCATGGAGTGCTGTGTTGACAGCATAAACGCCATCGCTCAGATAAGGTGTTATTGATTTTGGTATTAAAAGGCGTGCGTGTCAAAGCTGACAGTTTTCAGAGATGGTTTTTCTGGCCTTTCTTAGACAGTTGACGGAGGATGACAGGAAATGATTTGGGGGTGGTGGGGGGGGTGTGTGGTCGGGTGGGGGTGGCATGTAATAAACATAATCAAGCAGAATTGAGCAGGGGGTGTTACAATTACGTTATGTATGTTAGGCTAGTGGTTTGCCTGAACTTGACAGAGCAGCTGCAGAGTCCCAGCTGCAGGCAGTGGCCACTGATCTGATGACAATAAATAATGGAGGTAAGTGAAATATTAAAGGCCAGTTACAAAAGACAATAATCAATAATCAGTATACGTTAATCGTCCAACCTGAACGACAATATAGGTAATTTGTCCCTTCCCTTGGATATGACTCATAGATTAGGATACGTTACAACAATTAACATGCAGAGTGGGCAGGAGGTGATGTACTGCACATTCGTTGTCCTGGTTACAATAATACACATGCAGGTGAGGTTTTGGAAAGATTATAAAATAAACAATCGGTTTCACTCGAGAGACAACAGTCAGCATCAGCAGTCTCTTACGTGGGAGTCCTGTATCCTCTGTACTCAGCCTCCTCCCAACATGAACTTTGTCACTCTTTACACATCACCTGACTTCCTCCTTTGCTCCTGTTGTAATTACTACAGCCACTAGAGGGCGCCTCATAACGCGCCCAGACGATCTATGGGCTCAGCTTTCTCTTGCTCAGTCGGTCTTTGGGCTGGTACCGTCATGCCTTTTGCAATTGAATATGAAATAAAATGAATATTTTTAGTTTTATGTAGTTTATTTAATTTTTTGCATCTTAAGTATTACATACTAACCATGTTTAAGTGAACAGTAGAGTGGGTTATGTTGCAGGAGAAGTTCTGATGGATTTATCCTAAATTTATCCTAGGTCTTGGGTCAGTTTATTGCATGCAATGAAACTTACTCACCTATATGCTCTGTCTCTGTACATGGAACTGGAACTGTTGAGACACAGCATCTGCCAGATGAATAAATGTAAATATAAATATAATAAAAAAATATTTCCAAGGTTTTGTACAATTCACATATACTTTGTAAACGCATCTTAAAATTGTTCAATTTTGACGAACAGTCGTGGTCAGCAGTAACCTCAGAGACGTGGTTGAGTTTAATTGTTTCCTATGACTGTCTCATAATAAAAGCCACTCCAGCAGTAAATGAATTCAGCTCTAATACAGTTGTAAGAGAATGAACATTAAACAGTGAACATGATATCACACTGAATTACAGGCTTCATCATTTCCTGTCAGCCCCCTAGTGGGTGTGAAAGCATCTTCGATCCGGTGTGGGAATGGCGGACCCCACAGCTAACAATTAGAACCACCATATGGGACTTAATTACAGCATGTAAATACATTGAATGACTGTTGCTGTAAAAGATATAAAGCCATACAAGCCGTTAATAGTATCCAAAGTGATCCTTAATGTCTAACTCCTGGGCCATGAATAGGTCCACTTATTACATTAAACAACAAGATATTGTGGATTTCGTAGGAGGATTCACTTTTACCTTAATTTTATCAAATTCCAAACATGGCTTCATTTCTCCCATCAGGTTCCACAGTTAAATGGCTGGTTAGAAAAGATTGGACCATTTGCTGAAAGGTTAAAGTTTCAAAGATCACCGCAACTGTAAGATAAATTGCCCCTTGTCCTCGACTCAGAGAGGAAACCCCACCAGCTCACTTATTGTACAGCAGTCATCCCGCTGAAGAGTGTCAGCTAAATGTCACGAATTAAATGTTCACACCTAACCCAACACCACCACGCCGTACCACCCTGTAGGTGTCTGGATGCCTGACAGTGCGCCATCAAGGATGTAAAGGTCATCACCACAAACACTTAAGCACCTCTTGGCCACGGGATTGTCTTCACCGTGTGGGTCTGTGTGTGTGTATGGTTATGCTTGTTTTACTATATTAATGGTGTCCAAAAACTGGGAGCCCACTATACTTATAAGGTTCGTGGCGATTTGTGGGGAATGCTGGACCCCACAAGGTTGAAGGGCTGTTTGAGGGTTAAGACTTGGTTTAGGGTTCAAGTAAAGGTTGAGGTTAGGCATTCAGTTGTCATGGTTGAGGGTAGGGTAAGGGGCTAGGGAATGCATCATGTCAATGATGAGTCCCCTAAAATATAGCTGTACGAACGTACAAAATGTCTTCGAGGAGACACCTAATGTAGCAGGAACTACAACAGAGGCGGTGTTAAGTACTTTTGAGTGTCCAGTTGGTCTTCAGTTGGTCGGCCAGTCGGAGGACAGATTTTGTCACCATGACAGCATCACAATCTGCAAGATATAGTCATGAAACTCTACAGGTGTGTAGTTGAGATCAAAATGAAGGCTGAGTTCGACTATGGGTGTGGTCCGACCCATGAGTATAGAGTACTCATGTAATAATGTAGTAATGACTACTGAGTAGTCATGGGTTGAACGGGCATCACAGTTGGTGTAATGGTCTCTAGTTAGAGCTTCATGATCAATGATGATTGATATCAGGACCTGTATAAACATGATAACAGTTTTAGGGAGGTTCTTGGAAGCCGTCAGTCATAATTCAGATTTAATACTCGGTGCAGCACAGTGGTGTCACTGCTGTTAGCTGTGGTGGAGTCCAATTTGTTGTTTCCCTGTGAATAATGAGCTGATTTTACCTTCAGTCCTGGACTGACACACATCCACAGTATGAGTGAAACTTTGTCAACAGTCCAGTCAAGTCATGCAGCATATTGTTTGATACAAAACCACAGGGATTTCATGAACGTGCATGTGTTGGTTTATTACGATTTTTAATGCAGTGTGATTTTTTTTTGCTTCATGGTGTGAATTGTTAGTCTCATTGTCATGACAACAAATATTTGTTATATGAATATCAAGTGTAGAAATTGGCTTAGCATGAAAGTCACATTGAAACAATAGTGTGGATTGTGGATCCTCACATAATGTAGTGGCAGGTACAGCAGACTTTCATAAAACTTTTCATGAATAATTCATCAATCAATGTTTGAATGTCATCTGACAATATCACTGAAAGAAAAAATATATTGTCTTATTGTGCCGTAAAATGAGATGTGACATTTTCTACCTACAGTTTGTTCAAACCAACGGCACAAAGATCACAATGTGACACATTTCATTTAACAAGCAGAAAATCTGTGACCTAAAATCTTGATTTCAGGGTCAAAGGTCAGGCGTGAGGAGTCCTCCTTGCCTTTAGTGGTACTTTAGAAAATATAATGAGCTTTATTGACTTGCTTTATAGATTTTTACTGATAGGATCATTTTTCCTTCTTTACTATGATAAAGAAAACAGATCTCGCTCTGAGAGATGCACAGGAAACAATCGTTCCCGTGCTCCCCCCTCCCGGCTCTGGATTACCTCATTGTGTCACACTATTTTCCTCATCTTCCTCAACACCACCGTTCTCAGACTCCTCACATCTGCTCCCAGTCCCATCCTCACCACAGGCTTAGGCCCTGATGGAGTGTATTCTGTCGTGGTTCTCAGCACATGCAGCACTAAATAGCTTCCAGCCCTGCAGTCACATACAGAACATAAACGATACACTGAGCTGAGATTTCTCTTATATATTTTCTATCCTCTGTAGAAAGTAATTAAACACTCCCTGGAGCTCTGGAGTTTTGCTGGAAAAGCACAAATCTCTTCTTCATTTGTTCCTAATTGTTTCTTGCTTGGAATCACCGCCATTAAATGCATGTGTTTAAAGTGACATTTAAACATTCATAGTTGATGGACATAGACGGTGGAGGAATGCAAACCTTGATTAACTGTTGACCTGACTTTAACCTGACTTCTCAAAGCACCAAGAAAGAAAATGTAAACCCAGGTACCCCATAAACAAAATACTGACCAAGTCTGCTGTGACGAGCAAAATGGCGTTTCAGTCTAACCAATAACCAACCAGAGACAGTTATTTACTATGTCCATGGTATAAACTATAAGAAGCTCATAATGTATGTGTTCATTTAGCAGGGACAATGCATATTAATAAACATGGCTGTAAAGCATTTTTCTTCTGTTGGCTCTGGACAGATGAAGTCACCATAAAAAGGAAAATAGTTTGTAATCATGCAGAGAAATAATTTAAAAAAAAGGGAAGAGAATACTGATTTGTTAGAAAAAAAATGATACGGGACATTATTATACATGCAACACAAGTTCATGACACAAGACATGCAAAGAAATGAAATGGAGAACTGATGTGAAGAGAGTGGTACTAATACTTAGCAAGAAGAGCATCATTATGCTGAATTATTAGGCATTGATGAAACATGTGAAGCAGAAGGAGACAGACAGACATAAAAAAGTTGCTGAGGTAAATAAAATACATGACGTGTTGTTCGCTATATATTAGTGCAAGAAGATGCTGTATATTCTAAAAGAGTGGCCCTGCATTTACCTCCATAACCAAGAAAACCAGGCCTTCATTCTCATCTAAGAGACAGCCTTTTATTTCTACTTTCTCCTGTTCCCCTGTTCATACAAATGCAACACTTCCTCCATGTTTACCTCTCTCAATGATTAATTCAGTTTACTGTGCATTTCATCCGTACGAGTCATGTCAGGCACTCACTCTGCCCTCTTCCCCAAACAACAGAATCTTGCAGGATTGAATCCTAAAGCCTGGAAATATGTTAACTTTTAATATTCCTGGTTCCCTCATCCTGAAGTCTATTCCTTTTTTTTTTGAATGGGTTTTTGGTTAGATGGCTGAAATAAGGTCTTCTTCTTTCTTTAAGCTTTCATGTCTCTTAAAAATGACCGGTTGCTAACAAGTGGCTAAATGAGACTACAGAAGTTGTCGGGGACGTTTAAACGTGATCACGCCGAACACGAAGACAGATTTACTCACCAGTCCACCTTTACAGCCTCGCTCTCTTTTGTGCCTTTGCTAACTATTGCTGATGTGTAGTTCGTTTCTAGCCTAACATTAGCTTTTTACTTCTGGCAAGCTTCAAAAATCAATAAAATGTTCGTTTGTAAAGATTTTGTGCTGAAAAAACCGTGTAAGTATCATGAACTTTTGTTTTTCATAGAGTTTGTGTAAAATGTAAAAATTCCAATGGCTTTTTGTCGAGGGAACCAGGGTGATGCTAACTTTGGAGTCGGCCTTTAAAATACATCATCCCTGCAGCACTCTATGTTAAGCTGCCAACTAAACACTTGCTAAACACTCAAGTCTTGCAGCTTCCCCTTCATGGTTAAAAAACTCTATCATAAAATATTTGAGTTTTGTTGACAGTAGCTTAACATCGATCAGGAGTACGGCAAAGAAAAAATGTTGGTGAAGTAGTACTGTGGAAAACTACACAGAGCTTACCGTGTGAGCTGTTGTTCATTACAGATGCAAACACTGTACAACTCACAGCCTGTATAATTATATGCAGTTTCTGCCATGTAATAAATCCTAAATCACTACGTTCATGCTCAGACTGGGATCTCCATTAAAAATTGGTCTCATTCCCGCAGTTAGCCTGGTATCATGCAGACTGATCCTGGGGCTGCGTCACATGGACCGTCCCTCTGCTCGGCTCTAATTTACTGCTTATCTGGTCTCAGTGCACCCTCAGATGCCTGTGAGCTGTCCCATGTCTGTTAGCTGGCTAACAGGCGCTACACAAGCAGTGGAGATAAGATGCATAGCGCCCTGGGGAGAGTCCTAATCGGCATGGCTGGCCTTTCGTAGGATGTGTGTGTGTGTGTGTGTGTGTGTGTGTGTGTGTGTGTGTGTGTGTGTGTGTGTGTGTGTGTGTGTGTGTGTGTGTGTGTGTGTGTGTGTGTGTGTGTGTGTGTGTGTGTGTGTTTGTGTGTGTTTGTGTGTAACCCTCATTTGACCAACTGGCCTTATGGTGTTTGTGCAATCTGCTGGTGTCATTGAAGTTGCATTTCTATGCACTCGTGTGTGGTGTGTGTTTTCACTGAACATGTCAGTGTAAGCAGACTGTATCAGAGCGTCTGCGCAGCATCAGATGTATTTGGCTTCGGGTCAAAGCACCAGCTTAGCTCAGTGGTTTCACTGGGTTTGTGTCTCTGTGTGGACAGTTGTCAGTAACATTGATTTATTACCCATAGTGCAGACTGGCTGCTACACTGCGTCCCTTATACAGGATGTCAGTCTATTGTTCCTCTTCTCTATTGCATTTCATAACATTTTATTGTCACTACATTCACTGCATGCACTCAGAAGAAATCAATAAGAAAACCAGAGCTGTTCACACTCTCACTCACCTATACTGCTTTATTGTGGAAGCAAACTACGTCTAAGAAAAAAAGTTTGATGCTGACTTGATGCACAATGTATTTAACTTCCCTCTCTCAACACATGGACATGATACATGCTCACAACTTGTATTACTGACAATTTCCCAATTCATGCAAGTGTTTTTCCTGCCTTCCAGAGGCCCATTGGTTTCAGTTCATTTCAGCATGACATCAAAATCAACTCACAGAGACTTGAAACGTACTCAACAACATAGCTAATGCATCGTAATGAAACATACATGTGCACAGATTTGCATTAAAGTTAATCATCTGTAGTTTTGATACAGTTAAAATGGCGAAGTGGTCTGTGACTCCTTGCTGGTGGTGCATTCATGTGCATTTTTTATTTTTTTTATTTTTTGATAATGAGTTGTATTAAATGGTCCAAAAATTATTTCACTGACTTCAGAGTGGAGGGCAATTTCACCGACATGACAGCACATGAACGCACCATTACATGGTACTCAGATGTGCGCTCTCATGAAGACCCACATACTAAACCAAAAGTAGCGACTCTGCAAAATACTGATGTTTCAGAAGCGTTTTGTCAGGCAGCGAATGTCATGATGAGGAGACGATTACACTCTCTGCTCTGGGAATGGGGCATTTTGCAGCTGCTGTTGGAGGAGAAGGCAGCGACGCAGTGGATGAACCTACACGTGAGGTTTTCAGCGATCTCATTGAGGTGCAGAAGAAATTTGATTAAACACAGAACAAGGGCACAATATAAACCAAAAGAAATTCTCTTACAAGTAGGGTTGGAGGTTTGAGAACCTGACATAGGTTCTACTTTAGTGGAGCAAATGTCTAACAAATGTGTGATGAATAAAATTATGTAGACCCAAATGATATGGAATAGACCTGAGATTTTTGGGGCCCATGGGGGTCTGAAGTAGTTGCCCCTTTGGCAGTTGGTAACCTAGCCATGGATGTGTACTGTACTGTAGAATAAAATATTTTTTTACAAACTAAATCATATTACTGTAAGCTATAAACATGGACTTGTGTTATAATGGGTGATGCACTGTATTAGGGCGAGTGTGTTTTCTGAACATTTTATTTTAAACAATTTTGCAAAATGACATGCAAGCTGAAATATGTCTGCATACTTTTGGCACTATCTAGTTTTATTTATTTGAAACCAGAGGCTGTATATAGAGATGGATTTAGCTTCCATGACATCACCCATAGGTTTCTGAAGAGTGGTTTTGAAGCTCAGAGCGGCTTGGCAGGGCCTGACTCCACCTAACTCCTGGCTAATCCATAAATGGCAAAGAGGTGGGGCATGTGTGGAGCTGAGATTCGGTGCGTGTCAGTTTAAAAACTGTGGTAAGTATATGCTATATATTGTATATGTTAGCATTGTTAGCACAGCTGGGAATCTAGCTCGAAGGCTAAGCGGTTCATAGGAAGCATACATTCACCCACCTGTCACTCAAAGCAGCCCAACCCTCAGTGACGTAGCCTATATAAGGTCTGTTTGTACCTTATCCTATTTAGTGGAAAAGTGACGGCAAAGAGAAGAACAGGTTAAATCCAACAGAAGTTGTCCATCGTCATCACTGCTGCAAATGTAGTTTGAGGCAGTTTGTCCTCCTGAGCTCCTCAGCCACCTAAATGTTCTCCTCAGGATATATAACTATTATTCGATCTTCAAGCCTGCATAAAACTATTTAAACTTTTTAAGTAAACAATTGGACTAAGTGCCAGAATTAAAGCCTGAAATAATGAGATAGAAAAATTTTACTTTTTCTTTATAAAACTTTATTCTAAAAGAATCACCCAAGGGTTCAATATGCAGCGCCAGTGGAGCTGGTACAAAGGCAATCCTGGTTGTTTGGGATAATTAGGGATGCCACATTACCCTTCTCTTCTTCAAAGAGATCATTTCATGAAAATTAAAAATGAAAACTCATTTGTATGTGTCTGTGTTTTCCTATGAAAGTTCCTCATCCTGTACTTCCACCACAAGCACGAGACTCAAGCAGTAATTGTTGATTAGTGCTGTTATTGGGGAATTCACTCGTTAGTGCCTGTATACATGTAAATGTATGCAGTGGTGTCTTGGTAGGTGGGTGTTCTTTGGCTTTGATGGTAAGCGCAACTAAGGCTTCAAACTAGCAATTGATTTTCAATCAAAGGATCTTCTGTTGCTGGTGACCGATATTTTCCCAAGGATCTGCCTGAAAGACAGAGAGTCCATCTGGGAAATAGGCAACATTTCACCCATCACGCTGCAAGCTTCGTTAGTTCTTTAAGTCCTACATTAGTTCTTTGTCGCTTGTAGCCTGCTGCCTACGATTAAGATCCAGTTTTGGTTGTTAACTGTATCGATATTGAAAAGTAGTTTCACCTTGAGCAGCTACAAGAGGGAAATGGTACTTACACGGTGATGTGTCAGCTGTAATAATCCATTAATCCCTTATGAAACAGTGTTACACATTTTTTATGATTACTTTTGACATTCATGTTCATTTTGTGAACAATATTAACTTATAATACAGAACCATTACTTGTAATAAAGTGTTTTTTATTGTTCTGATATGAGTTGGAGCTTAAGTTTCTGCGTTATTCTCCTTGAAGTCTAGCAAAACACGTTGAATGCCTTTCTTTCCTCATAACACATTGACCGTGTTTACTAGCTTCACTGTCTTTGTTGGTACATTGCTGCGTATCTTGATGCTCTGCCACCGCCTGATGATCAGCAGGGTCACAAATTACCTGTGTACACCTGCATGTGACAAATAAATCTACTTATAAAAAAAAAAAAAAAATGCTCCAAATTGCTACTAGTGGTGAAAGACTCGACAGGGTAGCCTTAAATAAAGGATCTGAAGAGTTCCTTCACTAGAGACTAGCGAACACCCTCCTCGTGCCCCCCCCCCCCCCCCCCCCCCCCCCCCCACAGTATGAGGAACATACTGTAGTTCACTAATGTTATGTTTGTTTCATCGTCTCCTTCTGGAGAGACTTCTCCCTCTGGCATAAAACTGTCATCATTGTCACTGTCAGATTGGTTCTTCCTATTGACAAGGTGTGTGTGTGTGTGTGTGTGTGTGTGTGTGTGTGTGTTCGCTTCATACTTCTAGTTGTGTGTCTTGCACAGTAAAGATCACAGACTCCATTAACAACTGTAACATGGCTGACTGTAGTTCTCTTCTGCAAGATGTGCACTTCAACTGAACATGTGGATATTTTCAGGTACATACGCCGTGAGTCCCTCTGTTCAGAGGTAATACGCCGAAGCAAAGCAAATGTGCGTTCACTGCTATGAATCTATTGTATGTTTGTGTGTGTTTTTGATATTTACTGCCTCCAGGTAAACATCAAAACACACATCACACTTTAATGAGATTCTCAGAGCCCAGGCGTCTACAAGTGGCGCCCTGGAGGCTTCTCCTAGGAGACAGAAACCTGCGTGGTGAGACCAGGATGTAGTCCTGTGACAGCTCTGAACCGCCTGCAAGTTTTCTCCCACCAGAGCCAGAGAGAAACGCAGCAGTAGGTCGAATGTAAGGTACCGGTGGCTGGATGTGGGAGAGTCAGCAGCCTCTTTTCGTGACACTGTGTTTATCCATACACATACACACACACACACACACACATATTCCACCATCTACCCACAACACCGCAGGAGGAAACCTCCCTCCTGCTGCGCTCTTCCTGAACAGCAGGAGCATCACAAGAAGTCCTGGAATTCAAGTGGAGCCATGCGCTCCATGTCAAAACGGATAAATCAAACCTGCACTCTGGATTTTCTGGCTCCAGGAGCCGACAAAACCAACAAACCACAGGCCTTTTAGAAATGTACGGGTGATGTTACAGGGACAACATTCAAATTTATAGTACAACTGGCTATACATTTTTTTAAAAAGGTCTAAAATGACCCATTTTTTAAGTTTCCTTGAAAAGGCTCCCTCACCACCACCTGAACTAGGAATCTAGTCCGTCAGTTACAGAGCAGGCAAAAGTATTGCGACATTGCTTTTACTGCCATAAAACATTGCAGGTAGAAAGGGATGGATTCATGGGTCAATAAAGTATGTGGATTCAACACAGGAGCCAGATGAGCCAGTTTCACTCAGTGCTGCACTCAGTTGCACTCAGTGCATGCTTGCAGCATGGCTGTATGGATAATGATAAGATAGAAATATCTCAACAACTATACATAGTCCTGTGAACCTTGGGAAAGAGGTGCATGTTCCCCAGATGATGAATCCTACTGACTGGTGATCAACTGTCTTTTCCTCTTCTGTCACCTTGAGTTTCACATTTGTGATTTTGAGTGAAATATCTCAGTTACTATTGGATGGATTAAATTCAGTCGCAGGTATGTTTCCTCTTCGAAATGTATTTTCTGTTGCAAATGAGTTGCATATAAACATAATTTCTAGGAGACAGGGGTTTGTTTTCCTCTGCAGTTTTAGCCCTGCTGTATATACTTTCACTCTAGTGCCACTTGAATGTCTCAACAACTAAAAAGGAAATGTGGTTCAGACGTTCATCTTCTCATGAGGAATAACTTTGGCGATCCTCTGACTTTTCATCTAGAGCCATCATCAGGTCGCCAGTTTAATTTGTCCATTACTCAACTTTCCCCATCAGCCTCAGCTATAGGCTACTTTTAGTTTAGTGCTAATTAGCTAATGTTGGCATGCTAACATGGTAACCACATCGATTTGCTAAACATCAGCATGTTAGTTCCTTGTTCCGAACCACAACCAAGTAGATTTTGTGCCTAAACCAAGTCAAAACTTCACCGTGGTGCTGGCAGATCACAAACAGTTTATATAATCCTTTATGGATTCATAGGAAACTGTTTTAGACTGTTCATCACACCCTGGCCACCACCTGTTTGACCTGTTGCCCTCTGGCAGGCGCTACAGGTCATTCAAAACTCAGACCACTGCACTCATAAACAGTTTCTATCCTAAAGGCATTTGCACTGTTAATCAACACCATCATACAAAATGAAAAACTGCCCCTATGCAACTTTAATCACCCCTGAGCTAAGCTAAGTATTACATCTACACTTGAAATAATCACTGATACACTTCATACATATCTATTTATCTGCTTATAGTAGTTTTTATGCCTCCGCGCTGGTTTCAGCCAGAGCCGGAGGCATATTGTTTTCAGGCTACCAGGAGTAGCACTCCTAATTTCTTTGTATTTTCCACAGAAACAATGACAATAAATCTTTCTATTCTATTCTATTTTATTCTAGAGGTGGTTTCTTACTGATGAGGGCGTCAGATCAAAAAATGCTCATATTTGTCATTTGCCAAGGCAAATAACTACCTATTTTGTTTCGTTTGGAGAACTTTGTCGTTGTAGTTGAGTTTGAGGCTGATCCTGACAGATCTGCGAACTGTAAGCAGTCTCCCCTGAACTGAATATCTGTAACAGAAAGTGCTTGCTTGAAATCTCTAGTCAGAGACAACACTTAACTGAAAACATTCCCTTTAAAACCCACATCCAGTCGATTGCGTGTTGTGGGCACTTACCTTTACACAGCATGGATGTTGTCACATGCTAAATGTTAACAACGTGAGCGCCGTTCTCTAAAAGCCGCACCACGCACAGTAGATAATGTAAGCACTTTACCTTTGTCTGCCGCTGAGCCCAGCCTCAGATTGAACTGTCAGTCCCAGAAATGAAATCACAAATCACTGGGTTAATTACATCACCTCTACAAGAGCTTTTCAAGTCGGTGTGCATTTAGTGCGATCATTACAATCCTGAAAACTCATTACAAAGACTCATTTGGAGACATGAGTAAAATCTATACACAGGCTCCTACAAGTTTTCCATTTCAAGCATCCCGTACTGTTCAAAACTTTGAGATTTGTCCACGTTTTATTTTATTTATTTTTTTTATTATAGTACTATAGTGTTCAAAGTCTAAAGTTTTCAAATCACTGAAATCATGCTCTCTAATTACCTTGCTAGTACTAAACAACACTTGTCAACAACCTGTCTTAAACCAGGTGAAAAGCAGATCTTGCTTCTATCCAGACCTCCAGTGACATTTCTTTTATTAAAATATAAGTTATATTAAATATAAGTTTTGGCCAAGTGTTTTTTTTTTTGATGAGCACTATCTCCAGGGAGAATCAGTCAGGCACAGACGCACGCTGATTGAGGAGAATGAGAATGAATCAGCCCTGCTTTTGATTGTGAGGTGACAAAGAGATGACGCGACTCAGACCATGTAATTACAGGCTTGACCTTGGCATTTCTTGATAGCCTGTAATAAAATTCACAAGTACCTTTCCGCACCTGGATATTATTCACAATGTGCGACCGCAGCTGATGTCTGATGTTTGACAGCTTGTTAAGATGAATGGCATCGCTGATTATAATTTCTTAAGGATTTCTAAGCATAGAGCTTCATGATGGACCCGTGTGTGTGTGTGTGTGTGTGTGTGTGTGTGTGTGTGTGTGTGTGTGTGTGTGTGTGTGTGTGTGTGTGTGTGTGTGTGTGTGTGTGTGTGTGTGTGTGTGTGTGTGTGTGTGTTCGTGTGTGTATATAAGGGATTATAATTCCTGATCCTGTAACCTACACTCTTCTTCAGTGAGCGGAGCTTGGTCCAGGATCTATCACATGACCTGAGCACATGACCTGACAGGTTGTCATCCTTGAACAGAGACGGCAGCTGGCTTTGATCTTCCCCTCATACTGTACATGACCTGGTGTTACTTCACAGGATGACACCTGATTCTCGCTGGTTCAGCTTTAAGTGAAATAGACAAATGGATTTTATGAGCTGCTTCTTCTTGTTTTTACCCTTAAGGAGTATTGAAATTAAAGCACGTTGCACGACTCATAAATTTTAAGGAGGATGTGAAATAATTAAGCTGAAAAATGCTGAATTAATTTACCTGAACTGAAAAATGGATATTGAACCTTCTGACCCTGTGATGGGTGACAAAAAAAAAATGACAAAGAAGGTTGATTACAACAGATGTTCTACTCTGTATTTATGGGCATAGATATTTTTCTATTTGTGTATGTTTTGTATGTGTGGTGTCTATGGTGACGGAATTGGTCACAAGACTGAAATATGTGTTGTATAAACAGCCTCAGACACCCTGATGAAGGCAAGGCAGGTGAATAAGGCTACAGGAGACGAGTTGTGCAACATGTTTTAAGCTTCATGGACTAACGCAGAAGCGCACACTGATGGACGCCTTGCTGTGTGTGCGTGCTCAAAGTAATAAATGGTTACCCTTAACAACCAAACAGGTCGTTTTTTGTTTTTCAAACCTCTGATACGACCCATAGGAGTGTCTCCTGAATTTGCGCCCCTACAGCGGCAGTAGTACTGGAACTTGCTTGTCATGGTTACCATGGTTACTGTAATAAATGGTGATGGCTTGGTGAGGTTCAGGAAAATATCGTGTTTTGGGTTCAAATGAGCACTTCCTCAACATTAGAAAATCTTTGTTGTCGTGGTTACGACAATAACAAGGTGGTTAACTTTGTCAGACGGTCGTGGATGAATGAAATAACATGAACTGTTTCTTTCACATGGGAATCGAACACTGCCCCTCCTGACCCTTGACCCATCCATCCACCACATCCCTCCTCCCGATGTGGACTTCTTTCGCTCTATTTACTACGTCACCAGACTTTTTCCTTTGCTCCGTCTTTACACCTAACAACAAAACGTAACCATGGCTCATAAGAACCTGCTGCACAGACGACCTATGGCCTCGTTTGTTTACAGGACAGTCTCATGTGGCCAGATTGAAGTGTTTGGCCTCATGTCTGGAGGAAACCAGGCACTGCTCATCACATGCGCAATACCATCCCAATGGTGAAGCATGGTGGTGGCAGCATCATGCTGTGGGGGGGGGGTTTCACTGGCAGGGACAGGGAGACTGGTCAGGGTTGAGGGGAAGCGGAACAGATTAAAGTACAGAAATATCCTTTATGAAAACCTGGTCCAGAGCGCTCAGGACTTCAGACTGGATGACCCCAAGCACACAGCCAAGAAAACAGAGTGACATAGTGATTCTGTGAATGTCCCAGAGTGGCCCAGTCAGAGCCCTGACTTGAACTCAATCAGAAGATTTCTGGAGAGACCTGAAAATGCCTGGCCTCCGATGGTCCCCGTTGAACCTGACAGAGCCTGAAAGGCACTGCAGAGGGGAATGACAGAAAATCCCCAAATCCAGATGTGCGAAGCTTGAGTCATACTCAAGAAGACTCAAGGCTGTAGTCACTGCCAAAGGTGCTTCAACTAAGTACTGAGAAAAGTGTCTGGATACTTATGTCAGTGTGACATTTCAGATTTTTCATTTCAGATCTTCAACAAATCTGTAAAAATGTCTGAAAAATTCAGTTTTGGCTTTGTCATTAATGGAGACTGAGTGTAGAATGATGAGGAAGAAAATGAATTGAAATGATTTAAGCATGAGGCGGCAACATAATAAAAGAAAAAAGACGAAGGGGGTCTGGACACCTTCTGAAAGCACGGTGCTTTGATGTCATGTGTGTCTGACACCTAAGCAGCATATCCACTCTCTGATGTCTGTCTTTTACCAGCAACAGGTTTCCACTTCAGTCTGTTTCAGCCTCTTAGCACCTTTAGTGTCTCGTATCTTCCTCACTGAGTCAAGTTTAACACTTGATGCTAATGGAAAAGGTGACGGGGTCAAATAAGCGTTGCACACACATACACACACACACACACACACACACACACACACACACACACACACACACACTAAAGATGAGTGGCTTCAGTATTTCAGGCATTATACAGCATTTGATAAGAATTTAAAAAAAAATAAAGAAAAACCTCCCACTCTCTGTGTCTCAGCTCACTTCTCCTTTCTCTCTCTCTCTCTCTCTCTCTCTCTTCTCACTTTGCACCTCCTCCTCCCCCAGCTTCACTGTCTTGGTGAGAATTGATACATAATGGCAGTGGTGGGACTGTGAAGTCAAAGCCTGCAAATAACAACACGTATATCGCCTGGGTTGCCATGGCGACGGACTCGGAGCCCACAAGGTGCGATGGGAGCTGCTTGTAACAGTGCGGGTGTAATGTCAGTCGTTTTTTTTTTTTTTTCTTTTCCTCTGCATCTTCCCACCAACCGAACATTCACACGAGCCCTTCCCCTCCGAGAGGCGGTGGGAGTTTAAATTTGAGTTTATTCTGCATTTTGGAGGAAAGTATCACCGCTCATACTGCAGATTCTATTGCCCCAGTCACATTCTCTTGTTCCAGTTATGTATCTAATAATATTCATATATTGTCAGAGGGTATCTCATAATCAGGACTCTAAAAAATTTGGGTTAAACCTGGACTTTCAGTCTCTGTGTCAAAAACAAACCTTGCCTCACACACATTCAGACATCAATAACAACAGTGACTGAGGGCAACACTATCTTCACCTGTCGAAGGCAACCACTTGTCAACGCAGCTCACTGATGAACGTCTCCAATCCACTTGTAGACTATAACTGGTTTTGTTTTTACCTGGCGTGACATCATTCGCAGCTCTTCGGAGACATAGTTTATATATGAACTGACGTACGAAAATACGGGACAGCATTTTACTTTTCAAATACAGTAAGATCCCGTATATACACTATAATATCGGATCTTGCAGAACAATATCCATGTGTAGAGACTACAGCATTTATGTGCTGTTTTAATGGTTCTGTTCAGACTCTCGCAGCTCTCGGTTAAGGTGAGGGAAAGATTCTGGTCTGGTTTCACACAGAACCACAATACAGAACCTAATACATAAATGCCACTCTAGAATCATTAAAAAACCTTTCCTCCTGCCAGCGATTATGTTTCCAGCAAAACTTTTTTATTGTTGCACTTTAATTGTATAGAAAAACATTATTTCTAGGAGATGGAGCTGTGCATCCGTGTCTTCTGTCTTATTTCCTCATCATAGGATGTGCAGCTGAGCTCGCTAACAGGTGTGAAGTGTGGGTAAACACTGAGGGGGAGCACTGTGTAAATGTTGTTTCAGCGTTTGATGGCTGGGTAAACAATGTTTACATGCATTTAACCTCCTCTACTGCCCCGCTCATATTTCCAGAAATGAGTAAAAAAAAGCCTCCTCAGTTGAAGTGGCGCTCAGAGATGGTCGCACGAAGCGTCTCGCCTCTTCACCTTTAACTGATGCAATAAGTTAAATAAAGCAGAGTTGCTGAACTTATCTTGTTCATCATTAAGGTGAAAATAAAAGCATGTCCTCAGTGATTTCACGGTTATTGAATGATTACAGGAGGAGGATGGGATAATTTCTTTTTTCTTTCACCACTACACAGCAGTTATGGCTTTGTCAGAAATTGATTAATGCTTCAAAATAGGCCATTTAAGGTGTGTAATTCAGCGAGGTCCGACTGGGCTCACTGTGTGATGTGATCATTAATTTGTATTACAGAGATTCTCAAATGCTGATAATTCCCCCCCAGTATTGTTTTTTTGACAGTGAACTCGGAGGCAATCATAAATCATACTTTTTCTCACACGAGGCAGAAACAAGATGTCTCGTCCAAAAGCAATTCATCATCTTAATAAATGTGTCACCGCTCTGCTTTTTCATATTCTCACTTTTTCCCTCGTCTTGTCGCTGAACTTGAAGGCGGAAGAGTTAATCTGGAGACGGGAGATTTAAAGTGCGACGAATCGAAATGAACAAGAAATTAAAGCAGTGAAAACGTAACTTTCACACCAGCGTTCCTCTGGGAGGGCATCAGGAAGCGTTTTATATCAGGAATATGAGCAGGTGTTTGAAGGAACAGCGGGAGATTGCACTAAATCCACTTGAGTTAAAGTGACAGTACATCTAATTTACTATCTATTGATCCTGGCTACAGGAATCATCATCACTTCAAATTATTTCCCTTTTTCCAGAAAAATTCCTGTTATTCGTCCTCTAAACCTCCCACAAATCTGTTCCCTGATCCCCCCCACCCCCCAACCCCGCCCCTACAACCACACGCCACCCACTCCCAGCTTATACAGAGATAAACTTTCAGACATAGATGAACCGGTTTCACAATGATAGTAAGAGAGAGTTAGGCCGGGAACACACGGGATGTGTGGCGTGTGCGTGACGGGTCAGAGCGGACACACTGTCTGCTGATGTCATATTCACATCATACCAGCAAACCAGCAGCTGCATGTGGAGACAGTGACATTTAAGTGACGTTTTCTGTCAAAAATAAATAAGAAAATTAATTGGTAAAGAAAAGAAATCCAACAATCCAGAAACCTTCACACTCTATGAAGAGAGATAGAGATGGCAGCAGTGTTCCCGGCGTTAGGTCCGTCTTCAGTTTACTCTTAGATTCAAGTCTGACTAGATGCAAGTGAGAGTTTTCAGAGAGTTTCCTGTTGGAAAGAGATGTAGGCGTGACGACACCGTCAGTCGTTTTCATTTGGAAACTCTCCTGAGTCTGACTGATGAGTCACCAGCACCTGTCACACTCTGAGTCCTCTCACATTCAGCTTCGACTCTGCGCCTCAGTGAGTTTTTATGTTTCTAGGTGGGTTTTTCTTTTGTTACTCTTGCCACTGAAGTTAAGTAGTAAAATATGCTGTAACATTCAGTACTACGGAATTCAGCCTTTATTATACAATTTATATATTCATAGATGTAATAGAGACATCACCTTGTGGCTCGGGATTGTTCCAGCACAAACGGCTTAAGTTGCTCATTAAAGTTGCTCCAGTCTGAACAGGGCCACTGATTTGCTGCTTCCTTGTGTAATTCCTCAGCTCTAGGCCTTACACAGTCACAGTGAAAACTTCTGTCCTCTGCTGTATTGTAATCTGTCTTTGGCCTCCAACCAAACCCACAGTGACTGACTGAAGGCTAAATGACTTCCTGAAGGTCAGCAGAAACCAGCTTGTTCAATTTCCTCTTCCAGACTCTCCCGGTCAGTCCTCAGACCGGTATCCGCCCCGTCACATGTGTACCACCTCGAATCTGACAGCTGTCGTTTTGATTCACTGTAACTTACCGACTGATCACTGACTGTAACGTGTTGAGTGACAGGACTGCTGTCTCCATCAAGGCTGCCTCTCTCCCATTCAAAACCACGAGGAGGAGAATCACCTGCAGGTGTAACTTTGAGAAGAAAGGCGTCACACTCGTCCTCATTCATATACAAGAGTGGCATAAACACCGGGGCTTCCCTGCCTCCTGCTTCCCTGCAACTAGACGGATAAGTGGATGGTTTGACTTTTTATTAGACATGTTACTGTGAATCTGCAGATGGTGGTCTGTAAATGTACCAATAGCCCACAGGTCGTCTGTGCAGTTTTGTTGTTAGGCGACATCTAGTGGCCGTAGGAATTATGACACGAGCAGAGGGAAAAGTACGGTAACGTAGTATATGTGGCGACAAAGTCCGAGTTTGATTCCCATGTGAAAGTAGCAGTTTATGTTGTTTCTGTTATCCATGACTGTTTGACAAAGTGAACCACGTTGTTATTATTGTAACCCTGACAACAAAGATCGTCTAATGTTGAGGAAGTACTCATTTTAACCCATGTCAACCATCTTTTCTTAAACCCTAACCGAGCCCATGACCGTTATTATAGTAACCATGCCGACGGAGTTAAGTTCACTGCTCTCCTACGGGTCGTATCAAAGGGCTGAAAGAAATGACCTGAATGGTTAATTCAGGATGGATGACTTGTTGCTACATTCAGTTGACGGGAGCATCTCTACATAATGTTTGGACATAAACGGTTGAAAAGCACAACGCACTACATCCTCCAAAATAATCATACGTTTCAATCAACACTTCTCTAAAATAAAAATCAATAGAAGCTGAACATTTAGCTTCATGAAGGAGGATTTATTGCAGGACTGTTGTTCAGATTGAATTAGATTTGGCTTCGGCTAGATGAAACTATTACACGGCCAACTGAGTGTAATAATATTGATTGTGATCAAAATAGCATCAGTGTCACATTACAATGGTATTGGATCATCATTGCTTCAGTATTGTCATGTAAATTTACAGGAAAGCTGTAGCTGTCTTGGGTGGAGCTGATTTTATCTGCTTTATATAGTTTAATCTATTAAATTACCCAAAAGGAATTAACATAACATAGTGGTCTGACTTTTTTTTTTTTGTCTTGGTGATTACATTTGCAGCAGCGGGGGTCATATTATAATTGATAGGCATTTACATATTCACAACATCAGATCATTGGCACCTGCAGACCTGCAGAGAGTGTTGCATTATGGGATGTTTTTAACCTTGATGTTGTTGAGTTTGTTTAGAGCGAGTTTCCCAGAGTGGGTCAGCTTTAAAAGTATTTGTATTGTTCCAGTTCAACCTGTAGCAGTTTCTGAAGGCTCGTGAAACAAAGGAAGAAAATTCATAAAACTATCTGAAACGCACCAGGCAGCCATCATGCCGCTTCATTCATGCTTCATCATCGCCTGCATTCATCAGATGTTTAGCCGCCAGCTGACTTGTAACCAGTCATGTTTTACCAATGCTCATGTTCTTGTTCCTGTTTATTAAGAGAGGATTAGTTCAGTCTGGTAAAAACATTCAAAATGCCAGAAAAATCTTCACGATGCAAACACACGTAGCTTATCAATCTCTTCAGCATCATCCACTGAATCCATCGACACCATCTTTCTTCTATGCATCGCAGTTGCCGAGATATTATCCAAAACAATTTCACAATATTTGTTGGCTCTTTTTTTTTTTTTTTTACCACATGTTGGCGCTATTACTACCACTTTTAAATATGTAAAGCATCTAAGTACAGAGAAGCCCCATAGCAAACAATTAAAATAAAATTAATTTAAAAAAACCTTATAAAATCAGCCGTTACAGATCTGCACCAGAAGTGACAGCACACATCTCCTAAACCTGCTTATTAGCATGGCATAAAACATACGGAAGAAAATGGAATAATAAAGATCAAAGATAAATATAGTCCACAATTAGTGCGTATAGGTAATAATTTCTGTCATCTTTTCACAGGCCTCTTACATTTGTGATATAGCTCACTATTATTATCACACTGTTAGAAGATGTGTCATACACTGTTTCGTCGTCAGTCACAAGTCTTGCAGGACCGTAATGGGCCTCAGTTCCTGTTCACACACCTGCAAGGCAAACAGTAATTTCTTTGTGCGGTGCAGAGACATTCAGGGAAATCACTCTGAATGGAAAAACAGTGACCTATCCCTGTTCTTTCTGCTGCTGCTTTTCTTCTCCCATGTACCCAACACTGCCACGTCTGCAACAGAAGCTATAATCAGCAGCGGCAGCCGTGGTATTCTAACCAGATGATTATCACTCTGTCATTCTAATATTGTGTTTTAATGTTGGAACGAGTGCCCTGCAATTAAAGCCAACCCATGTAGGATTAATCCGGGTAAGTCAAATGAATTGTGTGAATGGCCGTGATATGCCAACTCCTCTGTTTGATTCCTTCTAAAGGCTTATTTCATTTCCTCTAACCTTGGCTTTCATATTTATCAGGGATTTGAACAGGAGAGAAGCACTGATTTACCAAATAAAAGGACAAAAGCTCATCGTTCAGGCAGTTTTTTTTCCTGTGATAAAAGTCTTTTGAATGGACCAATGTCAACTCTTATCACTGCTGTTTCTGAAATTGACCACAACCTCTGACTCTCTATTATTGAAATGATAAGAGTTAAAGGAATAAACCGTAAGCGCTGCACAACACTTCCAAACAGTGTTGATGATTACTTTCCATCAATAGAAGCAAAGTAATGAAAAAGCTGTGTGATCAATAAATTATATTATATCTTGGCTTTATAATTTATGATTTTGGCAGTGGTGCGCCACATATGTTTTCATGACAATAGTGGCAGCAAATCTCTGTTAAATTAATGGCCTGTCCTGCCTCTCGTGATTTTGTGATGCACCATGTCTTTCCTGAGGTGAAAGTCTTTACGAATCTTGCTGCACCCTCCCTGGACATCTTTACCTTTCTGTACTCCTTCCTGCCTAAAAAAGTATCAGGATTATTCCTTTGAACTGACACTAAACATATCAAAAATTTGCAGTACAGAGGAAAAATATATTTTTTTAAATCCCTTCTATGGCTTTCTTAAAAATATTAACCTGCTTAATGTGCAATCTGAAATCGTGAACTGAAAAAACAAGTAATGGAAACGTGAATTTGGAAAAGCTCAAATGTCTCAAAAAATATATATACGCTCGCAAGAGGTGGTTTTTCAGACGATGTCCCCTGACATGACATGAGTAGTCACACGATATCAAAAAAACATTGCAGACTGTTATCTCCCAAACATACCTGATACGTGGCTGCTGCCTTTCCATCATTAACGTGCACCAGATGCCCTCGTCGCCTTTGATTAAATACTACAACGGCTATTGTGGTGGATGCAATCATCCCAACAATTAGCAGATGCTGGAAATCTGTCGCCATGTTTAATTGCAATATTGCTACAATTCATCCTTAAAAAAATAAGTACAGCGACAGTACAGAGAAGCTGAGTGGAGGATTTCTGGGAAATTTATTTTTCAGGATGCAGATATTGACATGGTCACAGAATCAATTACTGCTTATATTTCCTTCTGTGTGGATTTAATCATACCTCCGAAAACTGTCGAGAGTTATCAACGTAATAAACCCTATATCACAAGAGTAATTAAGGAATGTATTAACAGAAGAAATGGCCTATGGATCCGGAGACACTGCAGGTCTGAGAGCTGCATCAAAGAACCTCAATCAGCAGCTGAGGGCAGCACAGATACAGCCTGAGGGACGGAACAAGATTTGTCCAAATCTACCACAAAGAAATTATGGAATTCAATTCAAGTGATGTTTAATAGGAACCACAAAAGGGAAACTCTTCATATCGCTCAATGAAACTGCAAGAACAATTGAACTGAATACATTTTGTGTACAAATTTAATCTGAAACCTTTGAGGATTGCTGCGAAGTTTTAGACAAAGTAATCTGTAATGGTTACAATGAGAGAATGGTAATAAATCCATGTACTGTTACCAAGGTTTTTTTTTAAACTATACACACTAACAAAGCAATGGGGCCATGTGGCATGTCTGCTTTTCTTTCACACCGGCCTGCCTTCGACTCTGTCTGCTCTCTATAGAAACACACACAATGCAAAGAGTGTTGGGGAAAAATCCATCATAATTCCAGTTCCCAAAAAGCCTCGTCCCCAGGAAAGTAATAGGGCAGTGACTTTAGCTTCCAGCACTGAGAAATCACCGGAGAGGATCATAACAGAGGAGCGACACAGAGAGGTGGAGCCATCATTAAATCAATACCAATTTGCCTAATAGAAGAAATTGCAATACAAATGGCGGCATCTCCACATCACTGCACCTTGTTTTGAAGCTCTTACAAAGTCCTGTTGCATATGCCAGACTGCTCTTTATTGATTTTATTTCTGCTTTTAATTCTATTCATACACACACCCTTCTTAGAAAATTAGTCCTGCTGAAGGCTAATCCTTTTTTGATTAAGTGGTTTTTATTTTTTTTATATATTTTTTTTTTTTATCACATAGGCCACAACAAGCAAAATTCAATTCAGTGCTTTCTAATTCAGCGGTGAGCAGTACAGGAACCCCCCCCATCCCCCCAGGGATGTTTTAGTTCACCCGTCTTGTTTACTCTACAAATGACTGTGTCAGTTCCCAAACTAATCAATTCATAGTGAAATTCTCAGAAGACAGTGTTATCCTCATCTACTCACAAGGAACTCTCGTTGTTCCAGCCGTAAAGCTGCAGTGGAGGTTTGTGCATGAGCATCATGCGCATGTTATTGTACATAAATACATGCCATGCAGGGTCATGACATTAGACATGTGACAAATATTGCAAATATTTAGGGGCCCCCAGACAGTCAGATTAATTGGCACACAGATATGTCCGTAGCAAAATCCATTAGCGCCTCCATTTCCCTCAGAGACTCAGTTTTTCGTGTCTGCAGGAATATGATCATTTGTGTTAATTTTTTTTTACAGAGCGCCTATAGAGTCAGACTCCTATCACGTGCCACTGAACTCTGGGTCGTACCTCTGTCAGTTAAATGTATAAACGGATAACCTCTACAGGACACAGAACAGCAGGGGGGCTCTAAGAAACCTTCAGGTTTCATCAGTTGCATGTCTGCCTGTATGTGTGTAAAGTGAGAGGCACGTTACTGTCGAGGTTGATTCAGTAACTCCTTAATCCAAGACAATTCTCTCTTTTAACCTTAACGCAGTGGTTTCCCAACCCGTGAGGTGGGGCCCGCTGGTAGGCCGCGAAGGTATTGCAGGTGGGCCGACAAATCATTTGCAAAAGTAAAGTAATTATGAATGAATAAATATAAATAATATTTTCTTAAATGTTCAAGCCAACGATAGGACTTTTATGTCCCTGCCGGCCAGATCGCATCATATTCTCTGATTGTGCGCTAATAGATTACATCCATGGCAAAAACTGGAGAATCAAAAAGGATGGATGGTTAGCAACAGGAAGAATTAAAAGGACAGTCAACTGATTTTGAATCGACCTCCACCTCCGTGCTTCCTACATGTTTCCCCTTTTATATGGCCGCCATATTGTTATGGGGTCAGATGTGGGCTGCCGACATTTTTGAGATTTTCAAGTGGGCCATGAAATGGAAAAGGTCGGGAACTACTCCCTGAACCTTAACCCAAACTTGGTGCATAAACAAAGCCAAAGCATTTAAAGAGAATGTGTGTCAAATAGTGGATGTGAACAGATGTGAACAAACTGTCGTATCATTTGTCTCTGATTACACAGAATTATAATTATAATTTTCAAATGACTGGCTCTTTTGTTTTTGACGGACATAGATGCAGAGAGTGAGAGAGGGGGACAGGAAGTGATGTGTTTTCAGGTGTGTGATGATGTCCCATTAGTCAGTAAGCAGCAGCAGAAGCTCAGCACAGAGCTTTAGAGACCGGCACCATCTGGCTCGGTGTCAATGCCGCACGGTGGATGATGGAGCTCGCCCGCCCGCCTGCCTAACAAAACCCTCACTGCAAACACAGGACAGTATCTTCACAGACGGTCACGGTCGTGGATTTTTAAGCATGTGTGGCCTGTGTTGTTGGCGTGGCCCAAGAAGTAAAAATGAGACGTTTCATCTGAGCGGGTAAATCACATTTTCTCACCTTTAAATTCACTGCCATCTCTCTCTCTCTCTCTCTCTCTCTCTCTCTCTCTCTCTCTCTCTCTCTCTCTCTCTCTCTCTCTCTCTCTCTCTCTCACACACGGTTACTGGAAAGAGGAAATGGCTGCTTGATACCATATCTGTAATTTCCGCCATGACTGCAGGGAGCCCTTGAGCAAGTGCAGGGAAGACTTTGTCTGCTTAAACCGTTTGCTGCACTGCAAAAGGCACATTTAACACTTTGGAATAAAATCAAACCACACTGCCTACAAGGATCTGTGTGCCAACTCCCCTACCTGCATCAGCAAAACTGCTTTAAGCTTAAAGATTTCACTCCGTGTTCTGCCCTTGAGCAAGGCAGCGCACCTGCAGCCTGTTTCAGAGGTGCAACGCTGCCTTTTGTTTGCTTTCAACCACAGTCTGCGGTACGCATGCTGATCCGGCTCTCGTTGAAACCTTCCCAGATGAGCAGTTAAAGCTTGAATACAGTTTAGCAGCAGCGTTCAGCTAATGCATTCTGTGTCATTATGAGGAAATGGAAGACAGCAACAAAACCTTTCATATTTTTAATTATGCATTTGAAGTGTTTGTGCAGTACACTCATACCCATGTGGATTCCATATTCTCCACATCCTTTTAATGTGCTAAAGAGGATGATGTCATATTTTTTCCCCCCTCTCCCAGTGTCATTTGTGGTTCATCTGTAGGAGGTAGGAAGGCCGGCAGAGAGAAAGAACATTTTGTTGTGTGTTTATAGCGGGGACCCCCGGAGGAAGTGAACGTAGGGATACAGAAAGTGAGTCTCAAAGGTTCCACATATTTCCTCTATACATTGTGTAACTATACTATATATCACTCCTGTATAATTTACACTGGTACACATATTACTGCTGGATAAGTGATTCTGTTACAAGCTGCTTTGAAAGCAGAGCTTTGCAACCTACCAATTATTTCACATAGGAAGAAGTTGAACTACAACAAAGCTACCTCAGGGAGAAATCTAGTTCACTGAAGCTACTTAAAAAAATAAAACACAAAAGTCACATGAAAAAAAAAAAAAAAAAAACTGCTGGAATATCAGCTTTGGTTTTATATGCAGTAATTGCCTAAGTAAGACACGACATGGTGATTCTTCCTCAAGCTGAGATTAGGGAGGTTGATGATGATGTTGCTATGTGATCACAGAGAAACGCCCCCACCCTTGGCCATTGCACATGCACTACGCAAAGGTCATGTGTGCGGTGTGGACTGCCTGACGAATGCCTCGCCTCAGCTGCTTTTGCAGTGGTCAGGAGAAAGGGGGCGGGGCCGGTCAAAAGAGGGTTCAATTACTGTAGCAATGGTAAAGAAGAAGCAGTGGTAAAATAGAAATAATAAGTCATTCCTTTCCTTTTGCTGTTGCTTGTTGTGCAGCACTTTGATCAGTTGTGATGTAGGAGTTTGTCCTTGAACGTTTAGTTTTACTCGTTGTCTATATAAATTGTCTGATCTACTACTGTTTCTTACACTGATGATATCTTATTCCTGAAACGCATTCATTGATTGCCCCATATTAAAAAGTACAGACTATTTAACTGTGAGTGCCGGCATTTTCTCTGTCTTGTTGACTCAGCCACGATCAATGCCGCTGCTTTTAGTTTCAGTAGTTAACTCCACAAAAATGGCAGAAAAAGTAATTTAACTACTTGAATTATATGCACATGTGAATGTAGCTGAAATACCAGCAAGTTACTTTAAAATGTAGTTAACTAGTTTAATTACGTGTAGTTCACTACTGGTTATTACAATGAATCCAGTGGGGAACATGAATGTCTGTACACAGTTTCATTACAATCCATCTAATAGATATTTCAGTGTGGAGCAAAGTGCTGGACCGACTGACATCATTATTGTTAATGCCGGTTTCAATTAATAATTCAGTGATTCCATCAGTTAGTACAAAGCAAATGCTTGTGCAAGTGCGCAACAACCAACAACTACAGAATCCTGTTGAATAACAGAAAAAAACCCATTTAACACAAACGGTAGACACCCTCTGACTGGCATCAAACACACACCTTACACCACACACTCCCATTCCACCTGACCTCTATGGGGCATAATGGTCAGCGCCTATATGAATGAAAATAGCAGGTGCGATTGAATGAACCGTCATTGACCTTTTCACGCCCGTCTTCAGATTTGTGTCAGTAGACTGAGTCCATTGACTTAATATAGGACTCTCGATAACGGCCTGAGCCTCAGAGGATTTCCGAGCGCTTCTATTTCCCCACAGAATCTCAGCAGGAGAACGATAGGAAAGCATTCCCTGCAGCCAGTCAATATTTTAAGACACATTACTCACTCACCTTCTTTTCTGGTTCAGGCTATTACAGTAAAACTCACCTTTTAATGGCTGTAAAATTAAGCATTTCTGTAGAGGAAATCAATGGCTGACATTTGTTTAGCTGCAAAGAATCAATATCTGATACACGAGATGGCCCAAATAACTGCAGGTCAACAATACAGGCTGCAGAGATAAAGCTGGAGTGATTTTTTTTTTTTTTTAATCCTCCTCTAATCTTGCATGCAATACATTCCTTTCAAGTGAGTTTAGTGTTTCATAAATTTATCTGAGAAATGTGTTGCAGAGCACTCACAGTCTTTTTTTGTTTTTTTTCCTTTTAGCAACACTCTGGACTGAAACAGTCGTACACTGAGACAGAGTCTTCTACCACTGGCAAAATATCTCACGCAGGAAGTCAAGCATAAAAAAGGCAAAGTAAATGAATAAATAAATACATAAACAATTCATATCATATATAAAGACCATAAAAATCATTATCAAACAAATAATAAGATAACAAAAAACAAGTAATATTTCTGTGAATAATAGATCCAGGAAACTGTGATATTATATGCTGTATGTTTTAGGCTACGTAAAGTAAGATATAAATTTAGATTACATGAATTGAGAAAAAAAACATGGTTAGTTTATTACACAGTCTTAAATATAAATGATATAAACCAACTTCTTCTTGCTGAAAGGATCATAGACTGTGAATAAAAATTGACATTGACATTTGCTGGCTAATTAGCTAGTTAACAACCTAAGCTAACAAGCCAGGTACAGTGACTGATGCTGGGGATTGATTCACTTTTGAAGTCAGCCTCAAGTGGCCATTCCAGGAACTGCAAATCCTGCAAGTGTTTTGTTTGTCTTGGCCGGTGTTTTGACCTCGCTGAAATCATGACTCAATGGTGCCTCCATATTTAAACAAACTCTCATAGTTATTTTGAGATTTTTCTAGATGTGTGACCTGATCTTATTATTATTGAGTAAGAGTATTTGCTTTCAAAATGATAAAGCATGATGAAAACCATTTGCAGTGGCAGAAAGCCGTCATCAGGTCACACAATCTGATGAGCTACACAAGTTTAATTTGTCTTCTACTCTTCAGTATTCTCTCATCATGACTTTGCATCCGTACATTTCTTCTTCTAAATATTTTCTACCACTCTATTCTGTGGCACAAAACATTGAAATACTCGTTAATGTAACTGGAAGAGTTTAGACTTATTTAATGTTGTTAACCAGTATGTTCTGTTTTAATTACTTCCATAGCTTAAGATAACTGTTGTCTAAGTTCGTATAATGTTATTCCAAACAAAAGTACCTGTATATAATAGTTTACTTACCTTTACGTTCCAGCTGCACTGAAAATGCATTCACTCAAAACCATTGTTTATCTATAAGTAAACACATTCGATTGTAAGCTAGACTACATTACGCCTTCATTTAAGAAACAGAAATTGTGTGGAAAAAAAGGCAAAGCAGAATTTAAATACATGTCACCGTCTTTACAGAAATTGCATTTTTTTTTTTTTTATTCAACTCTGCACTCAATTTGGACATGAAGTCTGAAATTTAACAGCACCTCACTCAAATGTGCAGATTAATAGATGAGGTGTACTCATCCCATCTCATGAAAAATAAACACCATTTGCAGTAAGGTAGCTGGGGTGGATATCTGAGGAATTAACCCCCCCCCCCCCATTGAGCATGTATTGCTAATTACTGCAGAGGCTTAGGGATTTCGCATGGACATGTAACATAAACTCCTTAGTATTGTACAGATGAGTCAACATCTCAAATCAGCCCCCCGTCATTAAAAACTGTGGATTATGAGGGATTATACACAGTCCAGACGTTTCACGTACACAGAGATGCACCTTGTCAGCGTCTCACGATGCCACAGTTTGCTCCACACAGATCTAAGAGCTGTGGAGGAACATGGAGACTGGAACCTTAAAGTGTGACTGAGCTGCTGAATAACAAATTTACAACCCAGTAAAAACTGGTTTAAATCCCAGTAGAATTCATGAATTGCCAATTAGCCTATTTCAATATTGACTTTTTACTTGTAATAGGTCACCCAAATATAGCAAAATCTGTCTTGGATCTGTTTGAATGATAACAACACCATCTTATCTTACTTTATCTAATTCTTTTACTTTTGCTGTCAGCTGGACAAAACTAAAACACAACTGTATTTCAAAAAGATTATGAACCAATCAGTCTAATCTGAGGCGTAAGCTTTATTTCAGTCGGTCAGTTAGTCCACCATCTCTTAGAGCACCACACGGCTGATATTTGTGATTTTGAGTGAAATATCGCAGTAATACTGGATGGATTAACAAAAACATCGGTTCAGACATTCATGTTCACCTGAGGATGAATTTTGTTTTCCCTTAAAGGCCCTGAAACCTACTTTTAAGCTTCTTATTATTAGTGATGTGTTTAAACATGTGTTTTGTTTGGGCCCTATGAGAGATTTCGTTTGGTTTTTTTTGTTTGTTTTGCCTGTGCTCCTCTCATTGGGTTGAAATGAATCTGATCAAAAAACCAAACAGTCCCCGTGACAAAGTTGTAATGAACAAAAACAAACCTTAACTTTGGTTGCTGCTCATAGAGTAATTGATGTTTAAGTGCAGAACCTGCAGAAGTAACCGCGTTCCCATCAGCCCCAGCTGTACCTTATGTTTAGTGCTAATTAGCAAATGGTAGGTTAGGGTAGGGTAAGGGTTAATTATAAATATTATACCTGCTTAACATCAGCATGTTATCATTGTTTTCGTGCCGACATTAGCATTTAGCTCAGAGCACCATTGTGTCTAAGTACGACCTGGCTGATCGACTAAAGTGAGGCTGGACTCTATCCAGATGATTCGCTTAATTATATCACTGTTGTTGTTACGAGAAGAATTAAAAGAGGAAAATCCTGATTTTTACTGAGATCAAAGACCAAACGTACACAGTGAGAAACTGCTGCACCTGAAGCTTTTCTGAATTAGAACTGAACAATGTGTTGTTTTTATTCACCTATGAGTCTGCTCCTAATGGATGGAAACAATATTTATTTATTGTATTATAATGATAATTATTATTTATTTTCTTATTGTTCTTACAACTGGATATGCAGAACATGGCGGGATCTGTATTTGTCAGCGATCAACGAGGACACAGCGGAGTGTGAAGCGATGCCATTTAAACGCTCCTGCGTCCCGTCATGTCACGAGCTGCGGGAGGGATATCGATGTTTTTATGCCCTTTCTGTATTCTAACCAGGCGGAATCAATGCCCCTGCCTCGACTTTGATCTCTGTGTTTACTTGTCCCTATCGATACTCCTTCCAACTTTATCTCAGCCTTCACCTCCTCTCTCGCTCTCTCGCTCTCTCTCACCTCAGTGGGTAGAAAATTAATCCTGTTCCTCTTGTTCCTTTTAATCAAAGGACCCTCGCACATCGTGCCAGGTCGTCGTTAAAGGTCAACACAGCCGGCAGGTGGGAAGCAGCTGATTTACACATAAATAATCCAGTTTGTCATAACAATTTACTCATTATGACTCGTTTGACAAATATAGGAAGTCAATAGTGATGATTTCTGCTGTGGAAATGGTTTAATGGAGTTAAACTGCTGGGACTTTCAGCTTAGTATGAATGTATGTATGTATATAATATGATGCAAGTTCTCTAGTTCATACTCTCTCCAGTCTAGAAAGACACACAGCTGTGTTATATTTCAGAGGAGAAGAATCACATGTTTTCATCGGACTAAGTTTTTTCCAACTAAAGGAAACATGGAAAATACATTTTCATGTTAAAATCCTAAAAATCACTCATTGAACTCAACCATACTGAATGTCCACGGGGTGTGGCTGAGCTCCAGTTCAGTCACGACGTCCATCGCGCTTTCAGTGTGCACAGGAAGTGTTTGCTCTTCAAGCAGAAACATTTAGATTGTAGTTTAGTTGTCTTGCTGACACTTTTCTTTTTTTCTTGAGCATACATACACATCTCCAGTCATTTAAATGTGGTAACTATGGCCGCCCTGATAACACATGCATCAATTTAACAGCACATGCTCTGCAAATACTCACAACACACAACGCAAGTGTTTCCAGGGGGCACTAAATCACAGAAGTAATCCATCTGGCATGTATGTATTGTATTACATGTATGTTGATACATCCGTGCGCACTTGATGCTTAGAAATCGATGATGTTTTCTGAATTTGCTTGTGTTTGCATGCGTGTAAAGTTGCAGTGCTCTGAGCTCTCAGGGCCACTGTAGGTAACATGGTTTATGGCTGCACTTTACTCAGTTTAAAACTACTCCACGCTGTCTTTTATCCAAATGTCATGAACCTGGATTTTGTCAGTGTTATGTGAGTATTGTTTTTCGAGCTGCGGTTACGTCAGTTCTGTCGTCGGACGACAGACACAGGAAAGCAACTGTATGAAAACAGAGTGATGGGTGATCACAGGGAGCAGGAGGAGACTGAACGGAGGTTTGACCAGCTGAGACTCAGTCAGTCTCCTCACCAGATGTTGGCTGCCGTGTGGTTTTTGTTGTTTTTCCAGCTTGAAAGAGGACGAACACACTGAGATGTAACACCAGGAATCGACATTAAAAGTATGTGTGTGTGTGTGTGTGTGTGTGTGTGTGTGTGTGTGTGTGTGTGTGTGTGTGTGTCTGTCTGTCTGTCTGTCTGTCTGTCTGCAGCACAGAGCAGTTGAGGCCAGAGCAGAAATTTATTGGATGAAAACAACTCAGCAGGAAGAAATCAGCAAATGTATTTTATGTATGGATTCATTGATCTGAATGACACCCCCGCCTTTCCCATTACAGGACGGTGGGAGGGGGAGGGGTGGGAGTGAAACCAGAAAGCTCACAGTGACACTGGGAGCTCGATCAATCAACACACGGGCCAGAAGAAAACAAGCATGTGGCCCAAGTACGGGCCAGATTTATTAAACCATGGGGTGTTTTTGGAGCTTCAACATTTATGACACCCTCAACATTATGGGAGTACTTTATACAGGTGCTGTTACAGTGGCTGAAGCAGTTTGCATTTGTTTGTTTTTTGGAAATCAACACTCACACACTGATCGTTCTAGAAGCAGAATCTGACGCAACACCAGAACTTCGGCGGTCACCATGGATGGAACCGTCTCAGGGTTCCACCATTGTCTGTATACTACAGTTCTCCTGTCTGCTGCTGTCAGTCCACCAAAAGCCTTTGACACACACACACACACACACACACAGACGCAGAGCGAGTCCATCTGCACAAGTGACCGAGAGCAACATGTTGGTATACGAGAGTCAACTCCTCGCTGGGATGGAGCTTCTGAGGAACATCAGGAAAATGACTCCTGAGGAGAGAAGGAGACGTTTCAGAGAAGAAATGTACAGAGAGCTGAGGCGAGTGGAGGAGGAGAGACGAGCAACAGTTGCTCTGGAAGAGCTGGAGAGACGCAGGAGAGAAAAGGAAAAAGAAACTGAGAGAGTGAACAGTCTGAGGGAACGAGTTGAGGAGGAGAAGAGGAGGCAGAAGAGTGATCTGAAGGAGCAGCAGCAGAGGAGGCGCGAGGAGGCCGAGGCAGCTCAAAGAGCCCGACCTCTGAGGTGAGGAGTCGGGAGCAGAGAGGAAGAAAACCTCTGATCAGCAACTGGGTTGGAGAGCAGACTCCTGAAGAGGAGCCCCACCCCTTGCTGTTAAATAACTAAGATGTGGGTAACCACACAACGTCCTGTATTATAGATGATTTATATTCTGTGCTGATGAAACTGCATCAAGGACTGTGAAAACTTTATTTAAAAAAATCAAATATAAGAGGAAAGAGGTTTTAGTTCCACCTCGATTCACCTGGAGACTGAAGCAGTTTTGCATTTATAAAAACCTTCTCCCTCAATTTCATGTCATCCAGAAACATTATATTAAATAGGTGTGTTGGTTAACATCTCTATAATTATTTTATATACACAGGATAACCCAGTCGTTTGTGTGTATTGCAAGTGGACCGTCAAATTATTTCCCAAACAACAGGCTCCAATTTAGGTTAAAATATAAATATAATAATATAAAATAAATAATGGTTTTTAAATGTTTGAAAATTAAATGATCTTTAAAAATTGTGACAGTAATGACTGGAGGTTCAAGATTGTGGCTGTTTTAATTGTCAGTGTGCGCACCAGAATTGGTCAAGATGTGGAAGTAGCAGCTGACCATCGCGCTGTATACGGGCCAGATTCGGGCCGAGGAACCGGGCGTACAATGTGTGACTTAAACGGCTGTCTGTGGAGATTAACTTTTGCGAAGTGCACCGGAGGGCAAAAAAATAGACTGGAAGCATAAAAGAAAAAATATGCTGGAGACCTCGGGGTGGTGCATGAATTCATACATTTGATAAACTGGTAAATGACTGTGACGATAAGACGGCGAGTGACAGACTTCAAAAATGCGTCTAAAAGCACTTTCTGTGTGAACTGGCCTTTATACAGTTTCTGTCTGGCAGCTGCCAAACAACCCGACCTGATGCCGTACACTGGCCATTAGGATTTTTATTTGACAGTTAAAACCGTCATTTTACAACGTCAGTATCGACCATAGAGTCCAGCACAAAGCCAGGACAGTATCACAGACACTAACAATGCTTTAATAACCAGCACCAACAGGTAATATTTTCATCAGTCTACCTGCTGATGCTGAAGGTAAATGGACAAAAAGATTTAAAAAAAAAAAAAAAGACTCTGGAGCTCTTCTCCCACAGAGGTCTTTTCAATCAGCACACACAACAAAAGCTGCCCCCCCCCCCCCCCCCCCCCCCCACCCCCCACCCCCCCCTCTGAATCTGGGTCTGGGTCTGAATGGCCAGCCGGCTCCCGACTCCCTCTTTGTTGACTGTTTGAGAGCCGCTGTAATCAACAGCTCTGCTGAGAGGAACTTGCCGAGGAGGTAAAAGTGAGGCCTTGTTATTGTGTGATTATTTTTCAAATTGCATCTTAAGTATCAAAGAGCAGCGGGAGAATGGAGGTGACATTAAGAGTCATTCATAATGACTCCCTCCTGCCGCATTACAAACTGGGCAAATATTAATGGAAATATTATATTTTCATTTGCTGCTTATTGATTGGAATTGATATTTCTATTCATCAAACATTCGTGTTGAATTAAGTCATTGCAGTTGGTGCATTGGAATCATTTATTTCTTCTTCTTTGGGCAGTATTTTCAGTGTTGTTTGAGCTTTTCATGAGTTTTCCATGTGTAGAGCCTTCCACACACTGTCTCATATTATATTGATTTTTTCTTAGTTAAAGATGGAAAATTCAGGACGGTTGTCAAAATTTGACATTTAAACCAACTAACCTTAAATAGAGTTTCCTACAAGGGATTGAAACACCTGTTTCTCTGAGGCCTAATCTCCAGTGAAGATCCCAAGAGAAAACTCCACATCAAACTGAAACCAAGTCATGTTTGAAGAAAGCATAGACTGTATGGACGTGGCCTCTGGGACGAGGTTTCTGAAGAGCTCAGAGTGGGCCGTCATCTTGGCAGTGTCTGACTCCGCCCAACTCCTGGCTAATCCAAAAACGGGCAAATAGGTGGGGTGGGGGCAGTTATCCAGATAAACATTTACTGATCTATTATGTTTTGTTCTGGAGGATTGAATATATTTTATGTTTAATTCATTTCAGAGGACGTATGTATGTATGCGCTAAGACACAAGAAACTTAAAGTTATGTAAAGACTCAAACCACATGCAGCTCTTTACCTCTTTAAGCGTAAACAGGATGAGGAGAACAGTGGACTTCAACCTATAACAAAAGCATATTCATTTCTAATAACACAATATCATAAGAGAAACGTGTGACTGAGTGAGTGGTCAACTAATGATTTTAAATCTACATTTTGGTATTAAAAATGATGAACCAACCTTTTAATCTTGGACTGCTTTCACGACGTGTTGTCATTATGTGGTGTCATGTCGACCTGGGTTGTGTGCGAAGACGGAATGAGCTCTCAGTGGATGGAGGCCGCTGTCTCACCTTTGTTCTGTCTCTTGACCAGCTGGCATTACTGACATTCGCCTTCATGATGCTAAATTTAGACAGTCTAGCATGAAATCATTTGCAGGATAAAAGAAAAAAAAAAAAACAAACATTAGTTTACTGCATGGCAGACTGAAATCCCCACGAGAGATGAGGACAAGCGCCAACAACAACATGATATTGCATCCAGCTGCAGAGCTGTTAGCAGTTCAGTCACAGACTGCAGGCTCAGTGACAAAGGAAACACAATAAAAACCTTTTTTGCTTTTCAAGGCTGTTCATCATTTCATGGCCATGTGCTGCAGGCTGAGGATACTGAGGAGATGCTCATGTGAATTCTCCTGTTTCTCTTGTTGCATCGTGAAGCTGAATTATTTGAGGACGTGAACAAATCAATATTGATGGTTCTTAACCGGTTTTTCCAAGGTGAGAGCAAATTACAAACCACATACCAGCAGATTTCATTTTTCACACACTTTAAAGGACATATTTATAGTTTCACTATTGCTACAAAGCTAACATTAGAAGCTACTCACCAGTCGAGAAGAAGCGTTGTGAGTTCAGCATCAAACTTCATTCCTTTACTCACCAAGAGCTATCTCCATTGGTGGAAAGCAACACCAATGTTAACTCATGTCTCTATTACGTCTTCTTCTTCTACTGAAGTTAGCATGCTAACCAGCTAGCCGCGGCCCGTCTCATCACTTCCCTATAGGGACTCACTGTTGCATCCAATCTGCCCTGAAGACGTAGCGCTGCTCAGAGGGCGTATCATAACCTCTTGTCTTGTAAACACAATATTGTCTGAAGCTCTTGTGAAGCGACAATCGCCACCACCCGCTTCCTCGCAGGAAACCACGGCAGAGAAAACTTACACCTAGCCCCTTTAAATTTATGCAAATAGCATGTAATAATTGACTGGGACACACCAAGTATGTAAAGTGTTTTGAGAGGGGCTCAGTGATAGCCTTGTGTAAATGTTACACCACATTTTATGTTATTTCCAGCGTCATTAACATGCTCTGGCCTTGCTTACATTCTGCTGAGGTGAAGTCACACGCAGTCATGTCAGGACCCCGAGGTAGAAAACCAGATGTGATGCTTGAACTATGACAGAATAATTCACCCACAACCACTTCAACAGAAACCGTCACTGATAAAATTATATATTCCAATGTGTGCCACTCTGGTCAGCTGGGCTGCCCCCACTGCCCCCCCACCCCCCCACCCCCTGCACTAATGGCATTGCACTGTAGGAGAACTAATAAAGTTCACATAAGGTCTGCTCCCAGCATCCTCAGTATGAGGCCTCTGTCGTTCTGCAAGTCCACGATCCTGCAGACTCTGCCTGAGGGAATATACCACCAGTCAAAGAGCAGGAATGTTAAGATCAGGGTCGACACGGCGGCGGCTTCCTTCAAATAAATAAATAAACAGATGAATACATAAAACATGGAAGCAGCTTGCGGGAACGTGTTTACATCACATACGCACTGTAGCTCAGTAGCAGTCCACATGTGTACCACTATATGTGTCTGCCCAGATAACATTACAGTACATGGCAACGTTACTGTTTTTCTTGTAAACTGGGAGTGGAGAGATTACACTCTAATTAAATTGGAACTGCGTATGAAATATGAGCCTCACTTTGTGGGACACATAAAAGCCTCGGCCTCAGGTAACATTATTGATGTCACAAAGTGCTGCACCATTCCTCATAGGGGGTTTCGAACCCTCCCTCCCCCGCCCCTCGAAAACAGGTGACATCACCTTCAGTACTTTTAGCAAAATGTGCACGAGGAGACCGATTCCAAAACGTCTGTAGTATCGCCTCAGTACACTGTATGATTCAGCTGATGCATGTTGTGGAAAGAGAATACTGGGGTGAGGCTGTTAATGACAGTGTTAGAAAAACTGGAGAAATAACAATGACAGATTGAGAAACACATCATAGCTTAAAGGTCCCATATTGTATAATGAAAGATTTCCATGTCTTTTTTTATAACAGATCAGGTCTAGGTTTTATATTAATATTATGAAAGTATGAAACCGCTCAGTCCACAGAGAAATGCCTGTATTCAGAAACTGAGCAGGACTTCTGTAAATTTGTGATGTCACAACAAAGCAGACACATCTCTGAGTGTGTACCTGAAATCTGCTATATTCTCATTCGATCACTCAGGAATCAGTCAGCCAATCAGAAGAGAGGCTCAGAGCCTCCTCTCTTCTGATTGGCTCAACGACCTGTTGTTACTAGAGCTCCAGAGAGAAGCCTGAGAGAGGAGATGTAAAACTACACTGAGATGGTTTTTTTGGGTCTTAAAACCACAAATATATCTTCTTATGGATCAACACTTTAAATAAAAACACCGGATTAGTGTAAAACATAGGACCTTTAAAGCAGCACCGTTATAGTGGCGTGGCTCTCTGGTTGTCCTTGTTGGTCAGGATGAGCTTTAACAACCCTGGTGATCCACTGACTTTTCCTCTTTGAATCATCTTTGAATTTGTGTAGAACTTCGGTTTATGATCAGGTACCAGCAGCACGAATGACATTCCCATCAGCCTCAACTGAACACAGTGAATATTATACCTGCAAAAACATCAGCATGTTAGTATTGTCGCTGTTGTCATTAGGTGCATGTCCATGATGTGTAATTTGAAATTGAGAATTTAAAAATTAGAAATATAGAAATATCTCTCAAATGACAGAACTTATATGATCGCTTGAGCTGGTTTTTCAGACTATTTGACAAAGCAGTATGTCGCAATATTGAACTGGAAACACTTTTTCGAGTTGTGGCACCTGCTGTATCTTCCTCCAGGGAGTCAGCTCCAGCCTAGAGGCAGGCTGCTGGAAATCTGTCGTCACGTTTAATTGGAATGATGTTGCAGCTTTATTTGCATAACATAACTCAATGGAAACACAGATCATTCGTAAATTGTGTTTAGTCTAACATACAAATTTTGTGCAAAACTGTGATGTTTAACTGTTCTGGTTCACTCTCACCGCTCGTAGCTTTGTTTTCGGCTGCAGCAGGCAGCTGTTTTTGGAGAAACATCTGTATAAAACCCACTGTCCACTACCTGCTCAGCAGCAGACAGACACAGTCAGGGAGCAGCTGGTGAACACAGTGGAGCGTTTAGCAGCTAAAGAGCCAGACGTTTCCCACAGGAGCCGGTGGAGACCAAAAACAGAGCTAAAAGAGAGGGAACACTTGAGGTAGATTCATCAGGTGGACACAAAAACCACTCCACATGTAACTGCTCCATATGGAAATAAGAAACTCTTTGATAACAGGTCATCATATGAACTTAAAAATAGGTGATTTTGTAAGGTGGTTAAATGTCAGTGTGGTGTTTTAACCTGTAATAAAAGGTATTCCAGGATTAAATCTTATGTGGTTAGAGACTGAATGTGCAGTGGTGGGACTCCTTCATGTTTTCCTGAGGCGTTGGCTACTGTACTTGACAGCTTCATTCCTTTGAAGACAAGACAACCAATGAAACAGAAAAACCTTTGTATGTATGTGTGTAACTGTACGTCAGTCTACTGGAAGACGACTGTGTGTGTGTTCTATCAGCTATTTATATCCTACAAATGATTTTTTTTCAGCTGTAGACACATGAAGCAAGAAATGTGTGTTTGTGACGAGGCGGTGGTAGGAAATTAGATGTGTTGTTTTCTCCAGAAATCCCTTTTATATGACTAGACAACGACTTTTAACATATTGTATATGTCACAAATTGATAATAAGGGAATGTAAATACAGACATAAACACTAAATGACACATGAAGCCTTTTTCACCAATTCTCCAATATTTACCGAAACTGTTTTTTTTTTTTTTTTTATCAAATTCATTACAAAACCTGGCTTTAATTGTGGCGCAGCTGTTTTAAGTGAATTGGTTATAAATATTTTAGAGCTATATCAGAGAGGGGAAGAAAAAGAAGGACTGAAATTGCCTCACTCTACATCACAATCACACTCTGGTAAACACGTTTTGTTGGAGTTCTTCCACACTAAAAGAATTTCTGAGGTATAGAGTGGTGTTTAGTAACCCAGCAAACACTCAGCTCCATTCATCTTCTCTCCCGCTGCTCACACACATTTTGTTGATATTTTTCAAAATTACACAGTAGGTGGAGAAAGACTCAAACTGACAACAAAATTACTTTTACTGAATAGTATTGTGCAGGAAGAAACAGACAGAAAATTAAAGCATCTCAGATATATTGTTTTTATGGCTCTTTTTTTTCTTAATGGGTCAAACCCAGTGGAGAGAAACGGCAGAGATGGGAGAAGGGATGCAACTTGTGTTCTTTGTTTTGTTTTTTTTTCTTTTAGCTGGATTCAACACATGACATAAAACTGCTATTATGTGCCCACTCACTCTTTTGATTGTTGATGGAGTCGGGACTCAATACAAACATATGGAGCCATTATTTCACACAGACCTGAGAAAAACTGTTCGATAAAAAAAGGATGTTAAACAAAGGAGAATGAAACATGGCGTGAAAAAGGACCTTGAACAGTAGAAGTCAGGTGTTGTTTGGCGAGGCTTCAGGCTTCTGCAGTTTTTATCACAATTATTTTTGGATGTTGAAGCAAGTAATCGGTTACTCTTGATAGTTTTTCAGATGCAGTTTGTATTCAAATCTAAATGAGTGCGCCACAGTTTTATCATTGCACTCCAGCAAGATTAGTGCGCTCAGGATGGAGAGATTTAAAAAAAAAAAAAAGAAAGGATCCAAACTGATGCGGGACAACCGCAGATTTGGGCTTTTTTATATTCCACACATTCCTCTTCCTCATCAAAACCTGGTGCCTACATTACCCACGGTGCAACACGGTGACTGAAGGCCCCTCATACTGGCACACTGCAACAGTCTGCATGAGTCGTTTAGGAAACATCTGTGAATTGTAGTGTCTGCCTATGATGGGCTTCTTTGCCTTCTTTGCCCCCCCCCCACATTTTGTTACACTTCCTGTCTTCAGACGCGACCCACGCGACATCACCTGAGGACATTTATCACCACATATAAAGACACTAAAGGTTTCACATAGGCAGTAAAACTCGCCAACAAACACTGACGGCTTCACCTTTGAATGAAAGGTGAAGGTAATCCCTTCACATCTGGCACAAATGTCCAAGGTGAACTGATTAGATTTTGGTCGCCAAAGGTCGAAGGTCAAGGTCACTTTGACCTCACAAAACACGTTTTTGGCCATAACTCACAAATTCATATACTCATTATGATACAGTTTTAACATAAATGTCCAACAGGATGAAGTGATGAGTGATAACATTTCATATCCAAAAGGTCAAAGGTCAACTTCACTGTGATATCATAATGTTCTGAAAAAAACTTTTGACCTTTATTCAATGTTGTAACTCAGGAAAAGGGAAGGTTGTGACCATACTTCCTGCAACTTGACTGGTTGGCGGAGTCATACAACCAGAAGACCTTTTGACCTCCTCTCCTTTTTCCTCATGTCCTTCTTTACGTTTATGAAGCAGGGTCGTACCGCTTCGTAATAAGCAACGATGTTTCAGTCAAGTGGAAATATTCAGCGCTGTCTGTTTGTGTCCACTGGTCAGTTGACTTTTGCGGTTTTCGCAGTTTCGTCACAACGCAAGATTGTGGACGTTTGTGTGGTTGTTTCTATCTCAGTTTGAGAAGAATTACACTCCTAATGATTGTGAATTATTGCACGCTGGAAATAGCGGTACTGTCTTTAATTCAGGCTGAATTGATCCGAATTTGTACCATAAACTCAAACCTATATGTTGGATAAAAGATCCTCATTTAGTCTGATTACGGCGTATTATGTTCCATTATGTTAGCTCAGTAAAATCATTTCTTTTTCTGCACCAAGGCAGGTGTCTACCCACCGTGAAGACTCATAACAGAATCGTTTCCTATCATCTCCACTGCTCCCCACACCTTTTTTCTCTTCACTGTTTAGTTCAGTGTGTTCTCTGTATACAACTCTTTTATTTTTTTCACTGAAATAAATTTAATAATACCACGGCTCCAACCACCCACACAAACAACGTTTCCCTCTCCCACGGGAAGATGACTTAGAGGCTGATATGAGTTTTCATTCAGACTCAGGAGGTTGAATAATCTGTGTATAATTATGTGCAAAAAGACAGGGAACAGCAGTAATTGGCACCTGATATTCCTCTCTTCCCCTCCTCTAACAGAGCTGAATTTGAATAATCTCGACAGCAGGGCACACACACCCAGAGATAAGTGCTTCTCGAGGAAAAGAGCCGGAGGTATGGAGATATGGGAGAAAATGACACATATTCACTGTCAAACACACATTCAGGCACTGATGGACACATAATCCTTTCCAAAGTTCTCAGTGGCTTTTTTTTTTTTTACGTTTATAGCTTTTCCTACTATTTTCTTCTACAGTTTGAAACATCTGTGAACCAAATCTTTCCCTCTTTTATGTGCTCTGGATGACGAGTCTCGTAAGAAATCAGTGTTGAATCTGTAAATGATCAGTACAAATGCATAAAGGTTCACAGAGGAACATGGATGCAAATTAGGACTTTGTACACATACACGTTAGGGATGTTACAAAATATTGCTTTCTGTGTCTTTTACAGATATAATTTATTTGCAGTTGTTAGCATCCCTAATGCACATAGGTGTAACATGCCAAAGTGTCTACAGCGAGACTAATGGGCCTCCAAAAGGGTCACAAGGCGTCATCAGGTGATTCATGGGAGAGGAAAGAAGAAAAAACTAACTTCTGATTCATTTCAGGTTTTTAAACTACTCGCTGGTCTTGGTTTATTTTATCAAATATCAATTCATATTAACCAGCGATTGTAGATTTTAAATGAATGTAGTCCACTAATTTAATCTTTATCTCTGGATTGTATTTATCTTGCACATCAGAATCTGAAGAGTAATTCCAGGTGTCAGAAAAATGTAGTGAAGTAAAAAGAACAATATATCTCCCTCTGAAATGAAGCAGAGTAGAAGTATAAAGTTGCAGCAAATGGAAACACTCAAAGTACCTCGGTTCAGTTACCGTACACCACTGACATTATTGTCTTCTTGTGTTCCCTGAGTACTGCGGATTTGGATTGATTGTTTGAAAGATTGTTAAAAAGAAAGATTTGGGATTTATGTGAACAGTGACATAAATGAGCAGTCACAGAGAAAATGAATTCTGGCCTCTGGGGACAAATGATTCTGAGATGATTGGTCTCCTGTGAGAAAAATCTGAAACCCAGTAGTTTAGAATGTCAATTAACGTGCTGTATTAACTTGTTTTGGATCAGAAGAACACAAATATGATTGATACAGATTCCCCTTGTTGCATGATGATTTTTTATGATCTCGCATAAGGAACTTAATATATCATGCTTGTTTTCAAATTAGCAGAATTTCCCTCGAGTGCATTAGCACGCTATTAAAACGTGATGATTACCGTGTGTCGCATTTAGAGGTGGAGCAGTTGCTGTTTTACAAATTCAAATTCATGCCCATTCAGATACACCTGCACAATCTAATGAAATCCAACTGCTCTGCCATTAAGTCTCTATTCTAATGCTTTAGAATTGAAGTCATGGTCATAAAGGGGCGACTGATTAGTTGTTTAGTATTTTCTTTGACTAGAAGAAAACACATTATTTGTTTGTTTGTTTCATTGTCTCTGGTTGATTGTTTCCTAAAATCTGCTCTCATCTACATTTTCCAACTAGAGATTGTTGTGGTTTGAAAAGCCACTGATCTCCCACTCTGACATAATGATGCTCTCACTCTCCATCACCATGAAGCCATCTCAATTAGTCTCCAGCGGCAACATCAGCGCCCCGATTTGCCTCATGTGCAGCCGACATGAGAGACTTTGTCGCATTACGTCAGGGTCTTTGCTGAATGTATAGCGGTTGGCGGTAACAATGTTTATGCTGATCTTTGCTCCCCCAACAAGAACCTCATGTGCGGCATTGAGTGATCAGCTCCATCTTTCAATACAGCCGCCATCCTATCTGTGTCTGCCCTCTGCAGTCATCTCATGAATAAGTAATGTTTTTAATAGTGGGAGGTTGTTATTGTTTCCCTCTCTACTTTGGGCTTCGACATTAGCATTGCTTTACACACACACACACACACATCAGCATGTATATACAAACCTCTACATTGCCTTTGACCATTCAAGTTTCATGGCTTTTCAAACTGTGTGCCTGCATTATTCAGGATGTTGTTCATATGCTACTTTGCTTCAAACACTGACAGGCCGCACTGACTTGAAATATTCATCAACACTATAAAATAACAATCAGTACAGGAAAATGTGAGAATAAATAACTGGAGAGGGATCTCCCAGTAGACCTGGATTGTATCTTTAACTACAACTGTACATGTTTATTATTATGTCAACCAGCCAGGCTGCTGCAGCTGTTGCATTATGATCCTTGTGCAAGATTCACAATCTATTTTTAATGCGATTTTTCTGCAATTCTGCAATTGCAATTTAGCCAGTAAAACCACAGTAGGCTTTGCTTTTGCGCATTTTGGTGCCAAAGATATTTATAATGCCCTTTCAGCATAGAAAATCACATCCTGATATGACAGTATAGATCCAGCAGAGAAATCAAGATGTCTTCACTGACAGCACAGAGGAGTCACGCAGGACTAAACCTGCTAAACTAAACCAGTGCTGCTGTTTCTGTTGGATGAAACCCCGGTTTGAACTTTATTCTGTTGATGCTGGAGAGGCTGTCTGAATCTGAAACCTCCCTGCCACGCCAGATCAACAGGCTACAGACAGATTACCGCAGGGCGCGGCACGAAATATAGGAAAGCATCTGGAAAGCTGACGCTCGTGTTAATCAACACAAAGGGATACTTGTGGGTGAAAGGGATCAGGAGGGAGGGGTGAAATGCAACAGTCATAATAATAATAATATATCTATACAGCGACTTCAGGGTGGGGTTGCTGCAGCCCCCTCTCACACTGACTTTTCACACATGGCAGTGCAAACCTGCATTGTTTTTATGGCTGCGTTTCATCGTTAGCAGTTTTCTTCTCCACTGCCTTTGTTGACAAATTGCTGCATCTCTTGATATGTTACCACAGCCGATAGATCAGTGGAACAGTGTGAAACCTCTGATCTAGTGCATCACCCACATACTTTGACCCACAGGTAAAAACAACTTTAACTTTAATGAGACTCCAGTTAGTAGGAGATGCATCCTGTGCCACCTGTTACAGCTGGTATTTCATTGGTTATTGTGACGTTGAATTTATTAGATATTAGACTAGATTTTGTTTTTACCAATTCATACTTTCTATTCTATTTGAATTAGCTGAGCTTTTCCACAATCTGAGTCAAGTCTTTTTATACTTAGTATTTGCTTATACTGAGCCGGATCCAGTTCTTAACTGGGAGTGTATCTCCCTAAATCTTGGTTAAATATGTTTCTGACACATTGATATTACAGATGTGGGCTGCTAAATTTGTCACATTATTTTTCACAAGCTGCTTGATCCAAATAATAAAGGACCTGGATTCAAAGCTTTTGTTTATAAGTCACCGATGTGAGTGTGTGTGAGTAGGGTATGTGATACTTCCTTTATTTAATAAATCATTTGAAATTTACAGAAACTAGCACAGAAACCTGATATGACCCAGTATGACCTGATGTGACAGCTGGCCATGTTTGTCACATTTGTCATTTAATCAGTCAAAGTGATGGTCAGCGCAGGCTAAACGTGAGAAGCTGCTCCCTGAATCTTTTCTAGACTGAGATCTGACAGAATAAGAAAGAAAGAGGAGAGAGAAAAAGATTCAGTGTGAATCTATAAATTATTTTTTGTAACTTCTGTGTCTGAACTCAGAGTCACTCTGGTGTGCTCAAATGATTTTTCCCATCAACTCACTCTCAATTTTCACTTGCAGATTACTCACAGTTAGCTTGGCAACATATACAAGCCGAGCAGACAGGACGAGGACCAGCGTAGAGCAGGTTCTACAGGGTGGCTGTGAGTGTGTCTTTGGGCTTGTGTGCACTGTCCCCACACTCCTCCACCAGGTGCTTAACCTTTGTGCAGATACTCACCAGACAGTGGAAGTCTGTCTGATCATTCATTTTTCTATACAGATGACATCTATTTCCTCCACTCATTTAATATTTTTTGTGTAATATATGTATGTATGACAGTGTGATTGTTCAGTTGTCGGGTGCGCTGGATAACGGTTCTGCCCTGATATAGCAGATGTAACCTTTACCAATCATAATGTCACATTAGCTAAAGTTACTCCAGATCTGTCCCGACACAGCAAGCAGCCGTTAAACTTAAGTAGGTACAGTCGGCCGGTGTCAGCCAACTGAGTGTGTTAAATCAGAGGTGGCGTCAGTGTGTGTGAGAGCTGAGAGCTGTCTGACTGTTCAGCCTCACAAGTCAGTGATTTCACCCATTTAATGGACTTTTCACTTTTTGCCTCCACTTCTTCTGTTCAGAAGACAGTGGTCTGACGCTCACTGGTCAAATGTGACTAACTACATTTACATGTTAAACAAAATATTAATCATAGCAGAGTAGTTTTTACATAGTAACATGTCTGGAGAGGAACTTTAAAAGAGCACACATGGGAAAGCTGAACAGTCCAACCAGTGTGATTTAGCTTTCCACTTCATTTGTTCGAAATTTTTCCAGACTTCAACCAGAGCTGCTGTGGCAGCTGAAGCAGCAAGACAGGGTCAGGAAGGGATAGCAGCTAATGAAGAGAGAGATGTGGGAGAGGAAGAGGAGGAGGAGGAGGACAGAGTGGTTCCAGCTAGGGCAGAAGCAACAGATGACACTGACAGCAAACACAGAGATGGAGCTGTATATATTATTTATGTGTCACAAAGTACTTGGCAAAATATTTGCAGCAGAGAACCTTATATACAATATTATTTAGTAATCAATTGAAGAAGCCCCCACCGCTGCAGAGGGGTTCTTGTGTTATGCAGCAAACAGCAGCAGCGGGGGCTCTGTGGCCTGTTGGTAGAGTCGTTGATTCCACCCCCTTAATATGGCCCCTGCCGCTGTGAGTCGATTTGGCTGCCGATGGCGTGCCAGGCTGTCCTCTGACTTTCTGTTTCCATCACTCAATGTTTTTCATGACAATAAAAGTGTAAAAAAAAAAAAGAAAAGTGGAAGTGCCATCTCATGGTTGTATGCCTCCACCAACCAGCCAACAATCTCGTCTTCCTGAGTTACAGCATTGAATAATGGCCTGAAGTGTTTTTGTAGAACATTATGATGTCACAGTGAAATTCACCTTTCACAATTTGGATATAAAATGTCCTCACTTTTTTTTTTTTTTTTAAATCATTTTTTATCATTTAATCCTAATAGACATTTGAGTTAAATTGTGGTAATTAGTTTATGGATTTGTGAGTCATGGCCAAAAATGTGTTTTATATGGTCACAGTCACCTTGACCTTTGACCACCACATTTTTGAGTCCAAGTGACGTCGGGGCGTTCATGATATATCACATTCACAAGAACGTGAGTTCACTCAAGTTTGCCCTTGTGTCTGTCTTGCTTCTCCTTCTTGCAGTCTATTGTGAGCTGTATAAGGGCACAGTGCAGGTCCTCGCTCCCTCTATGAGGCATCGACTCAGTGCCTGCCCCTCAGATTTACCTCTTGGCCCTTTGGAGGGGCCCGACCCCTAGGTTGGGAACCACTGGACTGAACTATCTAAGTGTATATGTCGTAGTTAAAACCAGCTCCACCTGGAGCAGCTACAACAGTGAAATGCATCTGTGGCAGCATAGTCTATGCATTGCACCTAATGTGCCTTGAACGCACCTTGATGGCCTGATAGCCTATCCGTGAGCAGGGGCCAGTATTTAAGACGGCCCTCTCCCCTGCTCTTTCGCTTCCCAATTCACTTCCGGTAGCAGGCCGGCTTCCTTTTTACCACAGCGTGCGTCCCGCTGTGTGTGCTGCTCTGTCGCTCCTGTATGCTCCTGTTTGGCGTGGAAATGCTGATGTCCAGATTTGTCCCTCTCGTCCGCCCACCTGTATGAGTGTGTGTGTGCGCGCATCCACTTCTGCTAAAGGTGAAACCACAGATCGGACGGCTGCTGCTTTGTCTCCACTTCTACTTCCAGCTTGCGTCCTGCTTTTGCCTGCTTTGCTGCTGTTTTACTTGCTGCTTGGGTGGCGATTGGCGGTTGCAGCTTCCGACGGACCTTTTTAAAAGCTATTAAGCTTTTCAAAATAAGACTCGTTGCTGCAGGCTACCTGGAGCCTTTAGGTTCCCCTACAGTACCCCTGCATGGCATGCTTGTGCTGAGCTGGACTTTCCCTTTTATCGATTTGATTGTATGAGTGAGGTGTGGTTTGTATGATTTGAATTTGGGTTAATTGCTTAGGTTAATTTGCTTCTTTTTTTTGTTTCTTTTGATTTAGTTAATTAGATTTCCTTTGTTTTTCTTGTGTTAAAAGATATTTTGAATTGTGTACTTTCTTTGAATTATTTTGCTTTGATTTCTATTGGGCAGTTATTATTTGGACATTTAGGTTTTTCTTTGTTAGTTGTACATCTGTTTTTTCTAGGTTTAACTTGCCCATTAATTGTTTATTTCTTTTGTTTTGAGTTGCAACTCTCCTAATCTTTTCTTTTTGTTTCAGTTGTCAGAGGCCGGTGGTGGTGGTGGCGTCGGTGACTGGTGGTGGTGTCCCCCTCATTTGATGTGCTGTGCTCCCCGGTGGTGGTTCCTTCAATGTGTGTGTGTGTGTGTGTGGGTGATTTATTTCTATTTATTTATTTTGGGTGAACCACTCCCGTTCACTAGTACCTGTCCACCTGGTAAGCCTCTGCTCCTGACTAGTTGCCTTTTTTTGGTGTGAATGATTTTGATTGTTAATTATTTTAACCAATTGTAATAAAATATATTCTTATACCTCGAACCACGTCTCATGCCACCTGAATAGAACGAACCTGTGTGTCTAGTAGTTAGAACCGAATTTCCCTGGGTGAAATTCCCAGGGTGGCGTTGTTGAGCAACTATATAAATCTCTCAAACATATTTGACATGTGAGTGCGAGCATCCACCCTACCCTTGCCACACATCGATGACTCGGAATCAATAATTTGATAATGCCAGAGAGAATCAGATCAGCCGCAGGACAGTTTACTGCACGATGAGATACTTTTACTTTTGATTTGCTGATGACTTACTTACGATACTTTTGTATTTTTACTTGGATAAAATTCTCCCACCCCTGCTGTCACTGCCAGTGCAGGCAGAGAAAAGTTTACAGTGCAGGTAACCGCACATATTCAGTTTGTATTCAGAGCATCCGACGAGCAGCACAACATATTGACAGTGGTGTGAAAATGATAGGCTAGTTGGCTGTTTTGAAATTTAACTTTTGTGTGATGAACACAGAATACTGCCTAAATGTCTCACTCACACAGACTCATTGCAGAGTGAGTCAGATGTTTTCTTTGTGATGTGTTCAAGTGCAACTTTTAACTGAGGACATGAAGCGAGGCAAAGTGTTTGATCAGTCAGCCTCCATCTGCACTGGTTCTTTGAGTTCGGCTTGGTGTGTCAGGGTCCTGACAGGAAATGGAACATGAATACTCCAGGTAGCACAATATGTCTTCACCCATGGGCAGGATGTGTTGTACAAAAGACAATTACAGACCCTTGTGTGTAAGAATAGTAATTATGATACATGATAATAACAAGGAAACAAGTTTGGTCGTCAAGTGCAAGGTTGTTGGTTTGGAATAAAATACGTCTTTATTGTTCACCGGAGTGGAAAATTGTCTTTAGCTCAGCTCAACAACTTGTAATATAAGAAGCAAGTGTGATAACAAGAGACCGCTGAGATTTAAAAAAGTATAAGTATAAAATCGTACTATGGTCCCCAGAGGATGAATCCTACAAACCTGATGATCCTCTGACTTTCCATTTAGCGCCATCTTCAGGTCAATATTTCAACATGTCCATTACTTTGACTTATGACCAAATACCTGCAAAACTAACGACACATGCACATTATCATGGACAAACAGCTTCTGTGTGTGCGCCTCACATTAGACCCGACAAAAAAAGATATTCACTTGGTAAAAGATCAACATGCACATGAAGCCTGAAGATTCGTTACAAAACTTTGAGTCCTGAAACTGCTAGCAACATTAGCATTTTACAATGCATTGAGAACAGCCATACCTGGAGCAGTAAAGACCGTATTAACCTACATGAAATGATGTACACAGAACCATCTGGGATCAGTCTGAGGAGCTTTGAGAACTGGTTAGCATGTCGGTAGACAAGCATTGCCATCTTTTAAGGAAAATCTGCTCATAAAAGGCAAATCTTATGATTACCAAATGAGTTGCGTCTCCATAGCTGCCAGTAGCTCCTCCCTCACAGGATGCTGATTTTTCCAAAACACTGCTGTCTGGTCACAAGCGAATTGCATGGATGGATTCTCGCTTGAGAGAAATCCAGCTGCCTCTCAAGCTTTGCTGATACTTCAAACTGAGAATATGGTTACTTAAGTAGGATTCTGAATGCAGGACTCTGACTTGTAAAGGATCTGAATGCTTCTTCCACCACTTCACATGACTCCCATCTGTGTAAACATATGGCCCGAAAGCACAAACAGACACACTAGAGTTGCTGTAATTATAGTAAGATTTACTTCCCTTTCCTCCCCCTTTCTTTGGGGACTCCACGGAGCTGGGAGCTGTTTATGAACAAAAACAAGCCATAAACATAGAGCTGATATATAGTACAGCGGGTTTGATAACTCTTGGGAGCATTTGCCCCAGGAAGATAAGATAAGACCTCCAGCAGCTTTAGAGCTGGTGGCTTGGCTCCAACACACCACTCCACCCGCCCCTCCTGCCAGCTGATTATAACCGAGGTCTGCCAAAAGAGCCGCTGTGTCTACCTTGAGACGTGTGTTGGTGATTAATTATGGTTATTTTTCATTTTACACTCAGAAATGTCAGCCAACTGATCAAGTAACAGCTACCTAATTACATTTTGAGGGCTCTTTATTCAGATTTAAGTTATGCATTAAATTAGTGTACTCAGTGAGAAACCAGCGACTCCCTAAAGCCTCTGTGACCTTTCATTGATAAAAAATTGCCAGTAAGTTGTGATTTAATGCAGGAGTATGGGCACGCTGAATGGAGCCCCACAGTTAGCCGAAGTTAAATGTAATTATCTTTATTTTGTGTGGGTGGCAAAATCAGGAAGAATGAATCCAACAGGGAGTTAAAGACTAAGTACTGAGAAATTACAAGACAGATGAAAGTATGTAGAGACATTATACTGTCATTTATTATGTTTAGACTAAGGGCGTAAAGGTGATATACAAACAGAAATATACTGTAGGGCCACAGAGTTGAGTGGTGGTATTTAGTAATATTAAGTAGGCTATTTATACAGAAAACACAAGTTACAGCGAATGTTGTAGGAAGATCAACAAGACAATTCAAATAATGCTAGCAGCTATCTGACACATCATAGGCACATGGCATGCTAACATATTGATGTTTAGCAGGTATAATGTTTACCATGTTCACCATCTTAGCTTGGCACGTTCGCACGCCAACATTTACCGATTAGCTGTATACACAATGAGCAGTCAAGTTGCGATCCGGACATATAAACAATGAACTGAAAGATGAACAATGGCAACAACAATGACAGCGCTAACACAGCAGGTATAATATTTAGCCTTGCTCATAACCATGAGGTTCATCTGAGGCTGATGGTGACGTCCTTAGTTCTGCAGGTATCCCATCACCAAGTTCAAATGTTGACGTGATGATTGTGCCAGACGAAAAGTCAGAGGATCAACAGAGTTATTACAGTTCATCGTGAGGGGAACGTGAGCGTCTGACCCACATTTCATCACAATCCATCCAACTGTTGATTAAATATTTCACCCAAAAATCACATGCGTGGACCTCATGGTGGCGCTAGAGGAAAGCTCAGGGCTTCACCAAAGTCGGCAGCATTAATCCTCTGGGAACTATGAATGGATTTGCTGAATCCACTGAGTAGACTGTGAAGTGAAGACTGACCTGCTGATGGCACTAGAGGAAAAGTTGGGATCAGTACGACCTTGTTTAATAGAGTTATTTACTTTAGTTTTAGTAGTTGAATGTCTTTAGAAAGTAACGTCAGTTTTCTCTGCATTTGCGTTTCTTGTCTTGAGTTGGCTTCAGAAAAGACCTTCCAAAGTTGTAAATTCTGCACGTTGTGTTTTCTCTGTACTCAGATCTCTTTAAGAAACATGAGAAAAATTCACTATTGAAACTATTCAAAGTGTTTTATTTTTCTGCATCATCTGCTGGTTTGGCAAAGCCACTGAGGCACAGAAAAAAGTCAAAGAAAAAAAAACAGTATCAGGAGCCAGTAAACTGCTAGGGATCATGTTACCAAGCATGAAATGCATTTACAGAGACAGTCTGATGTCAGACAACATTGTGGGTGACAAGAATCATTTTACCCACCTGGGGGAGGATATTGTCAGTTGTGCAGGACATCAAGCTGTCTGACCCGCCTTCTTTGGCGCAATGTGCAATACAGGAGTATGAGCATGTGCACGAGCACGTCTGTTGGTGTGTCTGTAGCTGACTGTATGTGATGTGATTAGTTGTGATTATGCTGCAAACCAATTTTCCCAACAGGGACAAAGTATCCGTCTCTCCACAGTTTTGACTTTTGTCAGGACCCAAAATCCAAAGGGTGCTCATTCTAGATGCTAAAAATTGATTCAATATATTCAATCTCCCACGTTGCAGCTGCAGAGGTTCTAAGTGCAAAATGTTAGAAAAGGGCACCCTGCATTTCTGTGAGGTGAACTTTATACTTGGCCTTTCTACTTGGAGTAAATGTGACCTTCAAAACTTAGGTGAGGGTCAGAAGTTGCTCCTTGAAAACCAGATCCCTTAAATGTAGCCAATAGAAGCCGATGCTGCTGCTGCTAAATCTGCTGCACTCTCCTCTAATGTCATCTTGTAAATCATCTATGATTGAACAACACTGTATATCACTCTCTGCGTCATCACGATCACCTTCACACTGTGTTTCAGTGCAGCTGCAAACAACTCCAACCATCTAGACAGAACAGGTGAGGGGTGCGGTGAGTGCACAGACAGGCGAGTCACTGACAGGGTGTGTGAAATTTGATGGACACGGTGGTTGTTGGCATCAAACATGTGACCTGTCATTTCTCTCACTGTTCCTGTAATCGCCACAGCAGCTCACCAAGCTCCCCTCTCTGCGTTACTGTGAGCACTTGGCAGCAGTGACTGTTCAAGTGAGGGGTTCATTATATTACCTCTGATAGCTGAGTGCAGCCTCTGAGTGAAATTCAATACCGCAATTCAATTACCAAGTAAACGTGTTAACAAATCTGCACTTAAAGCATTTTCCTATGGAATCAAAGCAGAGACATTTTGTCTGAGGTGTGACAGAAAGAGTCGGCAAATACGTATCATTCATCAAATGTGTTTTGGCTCAGCAAGTGTCCTTGAGCGCTGAAATTGCTCACACTCCGAGATTCACTCTGGGTGAGACCGTCAGCCAAATTCCTAAAAACATAACTGAAAAAACACATAAATGGAAAAAAAATAGCCTGTCTTGTTTTTGTAATGTTACGGAGGCTAATTTTTCATTTCCTCACAGGTCGATTTACAACTTTCCCGTCTTGCTGTGTGAGAGCTCACAGTGAAATGTGACAGGAAGGAGGTGAGACACAGTGATGTGCATGATAAGTGGCCGCAATTCAGCTCACTGTTGCGTGTGATGTGTGTCTCTGCACAGTGAGACTCTATGATATATTTTGTTTTCACTGGGCAACAAACTCCACATGCACGAACCCTCCAGAGGTGGGCTCCCTGTTGGAGAGCGTTCAGGGTCAGGGTTGATTTAAGCTGCAGATTGTAAAATCTTTTTTTCAGCATTATAATCTTTATGTTCAGTTCGCTGTTGGCTGTTGTTTTAAGCTCTGTGATTGGCTGGTTGTAAGTAAATGCACCTTGGGCATCTTAGTTGTTTTCTCTCCTTCAGTCTTCGTGTCCACAGGCGTCTTGTATTTTTAACCCTAACCCTAACCCTTTTTTATCAAAGAACCACATATTTTCTAACACAGTTGTTCATCTATTATATCTGACATTTTCTATGGGAAAAATGAATGGGACTTTTATTTCTTCACAGCTGTATTCACAACTCTCCTGTGGCTAGCATCACACTATATCTGTGAGCAAGTAATTTGGATGCACAAAAGTGACACTGGTACCTGTTCGCTAACTTACCACATAGCAAAGCTAACGTTAGCCACCTGCCAAGCAGAAACATAGAAACCTGTGCATCTGTCTTCATACCTTTCAACTCTCTGAGGTCTCTCCACTTCAGTTGGACTGGGCAACGGGGCTACTGGGAGAAATCCCAGTGGGCCGACAAAATATCCATAAAATTATTAATGGCCCATACAGTCTCTTTACTGGCCCTCTCTGTGTGCCTGTCATTCAGGGTGAGGATAAGTCTAGGGCTGAATTCCTTTCCCAGTCCAACCATGCTAGCAGACCATGAGGAGATATTCACTGAATTTGACAGTGTATTAGATTAGAATCGCTTACGCCACCTTTAAAAAAGTTATAAACTTTCTGTTTAAAAGATACTTTTGGTCTGGAACTCTTTGGATCAGGCTTATTTCTCTATTAAGGGAAAGCTTCATCATACAATGATATTTTGCCAAAATTTGCTCTTGGGCAAACATCAGGGGTGGGGGGGGGCTTTTCTCTTTCAACATGACAATGCCCTTGTGCATAAAGCAGATGCCCAAAACAATATTTTTGTGGAAAAGAAAATCAACCTGCCCGGGGCTGTGTGGATGTAAATTATTTATTAAACTGAATTTCAGATTTGTAAAGCACAAAAGACTAAATCAAACAAGGCTAGAAAAACTTTATCATCTTCTTCACCAGAACTTTTACAGTTAAGTTGCAACTGTTACATTAAAACTAAAAACTGTAATTTAGTAATGCAGTCATGACAAATGTGGCTAACTTTGCAAGTTGGCATCAAAATAAATGAACAAATAACTTAATCATGCTGTGACAGGCTGTCAAAGCAATTCTGGTCAAGAGAAAGGAAATCACTGTTAACAGCAGTTCAATTTAGGATCCAAAGGCAGAACACAGACAAGGAAACCAAGCTTGTGGAGATGTTAGCTGAAAATGGCTGAGCCTGAATTGTCTAGTGGAGCATGACGAGTGGATACAGCAGGTATGGCGAAGAAGAAGCTGAACGAGGAAGGCAGACACTATAGACTGGAAGTGATGAACCTGAGGCTCAGGCAAACACAAGGATTAACAGGGTTCAGGCGAACACAAGGGAAACACCGAAGGGGAGAAACTAGGATCTTGGATAAACCGAACGATCCGGCAAAGACTGGAGGGATGAGACGGGGCTTTAAATACTGCAGCTGCCTGTAGGGTAGGGGTTAATGAGACGATGTGCTGCAGGTGGATCGGCAGGGGAAGGAACCGGATAGCCAGTCCCAGCCAGACATACACATATATGGCAGAGAGAGAGACGAACAGGGGACAAGGGGTAGAAGACACAGGGAAATGAGATGACAATTACTGTAGTTATACTTTGCCCTCCTCAGGTTGTCCAAACAGACAGATGGTGAATCGCAGCTTCACAGCAGCTGACTGACAATAAAGATGGTCGGTGAGGATGAATGTGAGAATCTGAGCAGGTGCAGTCGAATTTTTCACACCATTGTAAAAAAAAAAAAAAAAAAAAAAGACATTAACAGCTTTAACTGATTGACTGATGTCACATCCCTGCACTTTTCACACGTTCCATGTGAGTTTGAATGAGGTGCTGTTCTTTCTCTCTCAGGGACACCAAATCTTTCCTGTGACTCTTTAATCATAACGGTCATTCAGACTCTGACCAGGCGTGATTTTAACTTCATGTGCAGAATGTAAAATAGCACTACCTCAGAGGACCACGGCTGCATTCCAATACTGTAAAGACACATCCTTCAGTTTTTTTTTTTTTTTTTAATCCTCTATTCTCTCCTTTGACATTTCTGACTTTAGTGGCTACTAATGGCATATGCTGTCTTCTTGTAGTCCTCCATATGTAATTGTGCAGCTTTGAAAAGGCTGGATTAAAGACTGGTGTTACAACCCGGACTCAGGGGAAAGCAACATAAAGGATGAAACGCAGTTAGGTCAAACAGGTTTAAGTATATTAGAGTGCAAAGTGTGCTGGCTGAGGGAGAGAGAGAGAGAGAGAGAGAGGGAGGAGGTGGAGGAAGGGCCTTTTGTTTGTTGGTCTGGACAGGAGGTTAATGGGCTTCCTGAAAATAAATAAATAAAAAAGAGCAGGTACACAGAAACACACCTTAACAGCTGGATATCAAGTGAACACATGAAAGCTGAAATCAGTCACCAGTAAATCTTTGTCAACTCTTCCCTTTGATCCAAATTGGGCTCCACATTAAAGGTCCCATATTGTATGAGGTGAGATGTCAGTGTGTTGTTTGATTATAAAGCAGGTCTAGGTTCTATACTAATACTGTGAAAGTATCAAAGCGCTTAGTCCTCAGAGGAATGAACACAGCCTGTATTCAGAAACTGAGCCTTGAAACGACCCATCAGGACTTTCTGTAACTTTGTGATGTCACAACAAAGTGGTCATGGCTGTCAGCGATGCCCTAAAGCCCAAACCACCCTGACCCACCATCCAATCTTGCAGGATTTGGTTTCTCTGAGTCTTTACCTGAAACCTGCTATATATTTTAATTCAATCACTCAGAAAACAGTCAGCCAATAAGAAGAGAAGCTCAGAGTCTCTTCTCTTCTGATTGGCTCACCAACCTGTTGTTACTAGAGCTCCAGAGAAAAGCCTGAGGGAGGAGATTTAAAACTACACTGAGATGGTTTTTGGTTCTTAAAACCCCAAATATATCTTCGCATGGATCAACACTTCAAATAAAACACTGGAAAAGTATAAAATATGGGACCTTTAAATGAAGCTGACAAGAAACAGAAATGATTATAAAGTATTGTTATGACACCAAATGAAGACATATCTCATATTTTATAGGTTATGTGTAAAGTAATGTATATTTCTGTAGTTTACCAAAAAGTAATTCTGTTCTGTTATAAAACTCAAATATGAATCAAATTATTGAGGATTTAGGAGAATTATTGATCAGACCTTAGGTCTCATTTCTTGTGTTATTTGTTTGTATTTGTCTTTGTTTCACCATTTATTGCCAGTTGATTAAAAGTATAATCATTTATTTGCTAGAAGAAGTCCAAGACATGATGGTGCATGCAGCCAGATGGCACAGTTCATTTTCTGTGGGTTGCTTCAGGTTACGACTGAGCATAGAACTGAGGAGCATCAAGTACTAACCAAAAGATGAGTTAATGGTGGACTGGTGCAGAGTCAGGAGGGGTAAGAGATGAAATAAAAATGAGTGCACACCTGAGGCAGTTTCTGCGCTCCTGGGACCGGACCGGGTTTTGTTGCTGTGTTGTTGTTTTTTTTTTAATTTTATTTGCAATAAAGCCTTCATCACATTAAACCCAGAAGACTGCTAGTGTTTTAGATGAGTTTGCAAATCATGTGATGAAGGATCTTAACTCATCCGGTCCAGATGAAGACTTCTTTTCTGTGTCATACCCTCGGTATCATCTGTTAGTTAGTATCTTTACAGGCATGCCCTGTCCTGTTATCCTGGTTTCATTCAGGATATGATATAGAACATAACTTAATTATTCATATCTCTGTGTCACTCTAACATTATCAGGTTCATCTGTGGCTTTGCTGCCTTCACATTACAATCAGCCTCTTGTCATCTTTGTCCTGAGGAGCAGCTTTTATTAGGAGACTTTCAAAAGTGCAAACCATATTCTTTTCAACCATATTCATTCTTTTGTTTTTCCTTAATTATTTGACAGAGGGTGTCGGTGTGAATCTTGTAGCAGGACAGGATCTTAGACGGACCGTCATTAACCTGAGCATGGACCAGTCAGCCAGACCAGGGGCAGCGGTGCACACAGGTGTGTTCACCTGCTAAATATCACTGCAACAGCTGCTGTTGTTACATAACTGCAACTGAAACTCGACGCTGGGTTTCATAGATTTTGTGGCTGCCTCTCAAAGCCTGCAGGAGAAAACATCTGGATTGAGGCTGATGTGCTGCCAATATCAAAACTATTACTTGTGTTAAACCGCCTGCTCATTTTATCTGTGCCTCGGTTTTAAATTATCCCAGATTTTATGCGACATAAGGTTACGCATGAGATCCTTCCACGGCAAATGAACTGCGGGAAAAGAGGCAGTTTTATGTGAGAGTCAGTGTGTCAGCTGTTTTAAAACGTGGACGGGGGCACGTTGTTCTGGACGGCGACCACTCCAGCTGGTGGCGCCTGCAAGTAACGAGTCATTTAGTGGATTTCTGAAACATGACATCAGTTCAAAATCAGGTTTATAAGCACAAAAAAACACGAGACATGAAGGTGATAAAACAATGTTCAGCGTATTTGGAGATGGTCCTCGGTCTCCAGGACTCCATCATTTCTAGAAACACAACCTGCTCTCTTCTCGCCTGCTCCATTCTTATGAATGCAGTCATTCATAATAACAGAAGGTGTCAATAATTCAAAAAGAAGAAAAAAATGATGTTTTTCTTTTCAGTGTTTGTTTGTCCATATACTGTTTTGGCAGTGGGCACCGTGGACTGATAATTAACGGGCGTGGGAGGATTTTGCGCGTGTGATTGCGTGTGTGTCCGGGCGTGTGTGTTTAGCTACGAGAGAGAGAGGGGGAGCTGGTGGATGGGAGAGGGAGAGAGAGAGAGAGAGCTCTGTGAGCAGACTGGAGATCTCGTTCCGGTCCCTGATATTCGGACACTTTCAGCGCAGGAGCGTTGAGCAGAGCAGTAGACCACTACACTTTACTGAGGTCTCTCTCTTCTTCTTTTTCTTTTCTTTTTTTTACAGATAGCATCTGATCCCAGGCAGGTGCCTGTGTGGACCCGGGCTGTGAGGGGTGGGGGGAGAGAGAGAGGCATGAGGAGCGTGTCACAGACAGCTCGGCTCTAAAGCGGAGCGCAGTTATTTCAGCGGTGCGTGCTGTGCCTCTGTAGCGCCTTCTCCTTCTCGCCTCCACATCTTGTTTTCAGGCTTGAGGAAACTATTAGCCCAAACCCTGCCTGGTATTTATCCGCAGGTGTGACCACATTTATTTATTTATTTTTTATTTTTTTTAAAGTATGACATCAGTGCCGAGCGTGGGCTGGGTTATTCACATATCCAAAGACGGAATACCGGGATACTATAAAGGAGTTAACGGAGTGCTTCTTTTACTACATCGCTGCCCTTTATGAGCAGCGACTGACGACTGTGTTTCTCTCTTTGTGTCTTTTCCTCTAAAATCCTGGAATGGGTGCCCAAGCAACAAGCGACCGTGGCTGCGTGCAGCGGCAGCAGCAGCAGGAGCAGCAGCTCTGCGCACACTTAACCAGGGATAACGCATTGGTGAATCAGTCGCTGAGGTTGGTTTGTATGTTTGTGTGTGCATAAAGGCTCTACCTTGCGGGATTACACGGGTGTTATACCCCGACACCTGCCTTTATTCTCGGGTAAACGGGTGGTTCTCTGCGCTGGATCGAGGACAGGGAGGAACTCGGTTGTTGGATTTGTAAAACTATCCTAAAGTGCCTTGCACCTTGCAGTGGTTCTACATTTTATTTTCCCAGTCGGAGTCTGTGGCGGAGCTGCTTTGATTCAACTGTTCGCGGGAAGGGAGACAGATCAAATCATGGGGAGGCACTCTAATAACCTCCCCCAACTCAAACCATGTTTTACATTCCGGGTGTTGTGGATGGTTCAAGCCTTCCTGGACGTGGCCGGCTCCCAGGAGATTTACGCGCCGCACTCGATCCGGGTGGAAGGCGACGTGACGCTGGGGGGGCTCTTCCCGGTTCACGCCAGGGGGGTCCCGGGGATACCGTGCGGGGACATCAAGAAGGAGAACGGCATCCACCGGCTGGAGGCGATGATGTACGCCCTGGATCAGATTAACGGCGACGAAGATCTGTTGCCCAACGTCACCCTGGGCGCCCGGATCCTGGACACCTGCTCCCGGGACACATACGCGCTGGAGCAGTCGCTGACTTTCGTGCAGGCGCTCATCCAGAAGGACACGTCGGACGTGAGGTGCACCAACGGGGAGCCGCCGGTGTTTGTCAAGCCCGAGAAAGTTGTCGGGGTCATAGGAGCGTCGGCCAGCTCGGTGTCCATCATGGTGGCCAACATACTGCGCCTCTTTCAGGTAAGGAGCCGAGAGTTTGCGGAGTGTCTCTGTCTCTCCTCCTCGCTGTCACTCTGCGCCTCTGACAGACACACATCACCACGGTCAGACACAAGCTTCACCTTCTTATGTAACTCTACATTTCTCATGCGGGGGACTGAGTGGAGCCAGGTTCAGCTGCAGCTGGTCTTGTTCCACTACACTTACTGACCACGATACCCACATCCCATTTGCAACGGATTCCTCTACAACAGACCCCCCACCCCCAGCCCCCCACCTACCCACCCACTCACTCTCCAATGCATTGCCTGCAGTGTGAGTCTGTGGGCTGGTTTTTTGTGGAGCAGCCTCTCGCAGTCGTGTGTGGCGTGGCTGTGAGGCTGGGTCAAGTTGGCGCAGCAGGTGTGGTGACTGTAATGAATCCCGCAGAAGTGCACTACAATAGCAATAACTGCAAATCGCATGTTTCTGCTGAAATGATCCCAGCAGTGGTCAGAGTGTGTTCCTGTTCCCTGCGGGAACAAGTACCAACCTGTGCACATACCCTGGTATCCATAAGACACAGGAGCCAGTTATTTCATTCTCATCCTCTTCATTGATGCTGAGTCAAACTGGTCAGACGCGCTGCTGGGTGTTGTTGGGGGTTAACATCATTACTGCCAATCATTATGAAAAGACTGCTGTTGTTTGACTCGTGCTTTATCAGAACCAGGAGCAGAGCTCAAGCTGTACTTCAGTTTCAAGTTCACCCCCGTGATTGGTGTTTGTAGTGGCGGGAAGGTGTGTTGAGTGACGTCAGAGATGCTCTACGTGATGATTCATGATTTCTTTCCTATTTAACTCTTGAATGAATGTGAATCTTTCCGTGACTTGTGTTTTTTTATGTGTTTGTGAATATTTATCGGCTGTATTTTGATGCTGTTAATCAGTGCATCACTTATGGTCAGTTTTTATTAATTAATTGACTCATTATAATAACATAGTTCTATTTTTTTTACATTTAGTTGCAGTTTTTCTCTTACTAAAATATTCTTATTCCATTTGTTGCTTGTATTTAGTGTCGTAACAATGTTTTTTCTGTTGCCCTCCTTTGAAGAAAAGGTTTTTAATCTCATCAAGGCTTTTTACCTGGTTAATTAAATACAAATGAATTAAGGCATGAAATGGATCTGGCTGATCCAGACGTCCTTAAAGTAAGCTTTTAGTCTAGAGGATGAAATTTAGATCCGATCAGACAGACACTGAAGACAGAGAGAGAGGGAGAGAGAGGGAGAGAGAGAGAGGCGTAGGTGCAAGAGACATGAACAAAAGCGCATACACACAGTTTATGAAGTGAGCGAGAGAGCTAAAGTGAAGACGTGAGAGAGAGGGAGGAGTGGTAGCTCCTCGGCTCTGTCTGCATGTGTGTGTGACTCTGCTCCTGTTCCTCCCTGTTTTATTTTCTGCCTCTTGTTGAAGAAATCATCCTTCTCTCCTTCGTCTTGCTAATGCCCCCACAACTCTTTACAGAACTCTGGATATGTGTCATAATGAGAGGGGATTACTTTAAGTTAAAGACCTCAAACAGTCCTGTCTTTTTGAGTAAATATCATAGACAGTCACTTTGCTCCACTGTGATTGATCCTGGTCCCATGTTATGGTGTTTATTGCAGGGAAAACAAAGTAATTCTGGCCTCTAGACCAAAAGTCTGTGATACTCTGCTGCTAAATAACTGCACTACATCACCCGTCATACTGGGTGAATGAGGTGTTGATTTACTCTTTAAGTCCTACATTTATTCAATTCTTCAAAATCTAGTATGACGTACGTTTCCCTGACACGTGCACAGACCTGGCATTCAGTTGTGTTCACTTCACTGAGGACGTGGGGTCCATTTTAACTTGGTCTCTTTAAAACTACGACCTTCAACTGAATGAAATCCAGTCAGTGTCCCGTCATTTTATGGACAGTTAAAGATACTTTTTAGTTATTTATTTATTTCCGAGCCACAGCTTAGTAACTTTTGTAAGCTTTGCAGAGCTTTGGCTTTCAGGCCGGCCTAACTCTCACCAGTGGAAAGCTGATTTTGAAAAGAATTTAATGTCCAGGAAGCTCCAGAATTTAATGGCGGCTAAGCTCCGGATGTTTTTAATAACAGTCACTGAAAGGTTCTTTCACACTGGGGGCTGAAAGTGTTTCTTCTGTCCCAAATTTTTCAGGGCATGCCGCGAGACGATGCTGACTTTTTCCCGTCCATATTGTGTGTGCATGAGTATGCATGATTGCCTTTTGAGATATTAAATTCTGTAGAGTTTTCCACAAGTGAAAAGAATGAATGAAATCAATTCTTACAGCCTCATTTGTCCATGAAGCCCATTGGATTATCAACAAGTCCTCCAATTATAAGTCCATATAAGTCGTTTGTCCCTGTAGTTTCTGATACAATCCTTAACGGGCACCAGTGGCAGGTGTATGGGATGTTCATCGTTGCCACGGCGACGATAATAAACGTGGTTAAGGTTGTGGAACGGTCGCAGTTTCATTACATTTAGAAAAACTTGGGAACTTAGGAAAAGACGGTGGATAAAAGAAGCACTTCCTTATGGTTTCGAGGACCTTTGTTGTCATGGTAACAGAAATAAACGCAGTTAAGTTGTGGGACTGTCGTGGATAAATGAAACAAACTGTCAGTTTCAATCAGTTTGAAGTCTGAGTTAATGGCAATGTTAACAACCTGCCAAATAATTCAGCTTGTATCAGACTCACTTGAATTCGTCTCTCACATAAAGGTGCAGAGGAGATTTGTGCAGGTGGAGCTGAGCGGTAAACGGCTCAGACAATGATGGAAAAAGGGAGGTGTGGTCATCAGACAGCCAGGAAGCCAAAGCTGGTTTCTGCTTCCCTGCAATGCAACACTGAGTGGAATGAAATGGGTGGGGGGGGGTAATTATTTTCCCCTGTGATAGAAAAGTCATCTGTTCCACAGCTGTTTTCACTTCATTACACCCCTGATGTTCATAAATGGCCTAGTTGGCATCACAGTCACACAACAAACACATTAAGGCTTCACTCTCTGGACTGCCAGGTCAGAGCCTACAAAAAGGTTTTTACTGCACATGTCGGACCGTCTTGCAGCAGTTAACGGGAGTGTTTACCTGATGAGCGGGAAAGCCTTTTTTTTTTTTTTTTTTCCTCCCATCCTCTCATTGTTTAACGATACAGTGGTTTTTTTTTTAATCTTTTTTTTATGATTTCTGTGGCCAAAAATACCAGGGTTAAAAATCTTGGCATGGCATTAATGAAACTTTAATTAAACAATTATAGAGGTCACCATCAATATCCCAGCAGGCACTGCACATCGATGTAACGTCAGAAAGACGTTAAACTTTGGTTGACGTCAAAACCAAATATTGGCTAATTGATATTGTGATGTTTAGCAGATGATGGGTTTTATTCTTACTAAAATGTTGGTCTTTTATAATTCGAGACGTCAGCGACGAGATATTTCCAAGACGTTGGATTTGGTTACTTAGCAACAAAACATCACCACCAGCTATCGTCAGTATTCTACTGAAAAACTCTTAGAGCGGAAACAATAAGTTTAAGTTTTTGAGCCTGGGAAATTATAATAAGCTTTTTTTTTTTTGAGAGAGAAAATAGTTCGTCAGTTAATCAAGAAAAATAATCAGCAGATTACCTAATAATGAAACTAAGTGTTAGTTGTAGCCCTGCAGCCAGCACACCTCTAATCATTACCTGCCTCACGCCGTTTTTCTCACATCTCATCAAGTCTTTTTACTTCCCCTTCTTCTTTGTCTTGTTTACCTCTTTCCCCGTCTGTGTGTCTTTCCCTTCCTTCCCCTCCCTCTCTCTGTGGGTGTGCTTCATTAGGCCATAACACCGGGCGACTCAGCACAGGTGCACACCGAGGAGAAGCTCCAGGGTCATTAAACTCCCCCTGTCACGGCACATAATGGAGCGTACCCCCTGTGTTAGCCATAAATTTTAGTGAGCATGAGAGCATAATGAAAATAGAACCGCTCCCCATCCCTTCTCCTATAAAACAAAAGAAAGAAATAATAACGCGGCTGCACAGTCGCAGCAGCTTTTAATGAGTAGGGGTCTTGTTTTTAATCGAGAGGGTGGGAGCGCCACATCATTAGAGTGGTGGGTGGGGGTTTGGGTGCTTTCAAAAGATAAATCATGATTGGATATGTTTTGTGGGAGTGGTGATGGGAGTTAATGGGCGGGATGTAAGCCACAGCTCATTAGGTACATACAGTGTATTATGGCTCCACCATATGTGACGATATTAATGTCGATAATGGGCCGTCGGCGCTCGTGTTAGAGAAAACACATGTAGGATCAGGATTTCTTTTTCCACTCACTTCACCGAGAACAAGGGACGCGACTTGGTTTGTTGCTTCTCTCACATTACGAGACAATTATACATTTAATTATGTGGCGATTACATTAAAAGTGCGAAGCTAAACCCAGCAGGGTTTTTCTTTTACATTTGACAGTAGATTACAAGTAGACCTTAGGATCTGAGGGAAAACACTGGAGGTTGGTTGGAAACATTTGGCGGGATCACAGATGTGTCAGGTGGTTTATAACCGCGGTGTAAAGTGGGGGGAGATTTACTAAGCCTGTTGCAAATTACCGTAAGGGGCACCGAATTTTAGGCTAATTTTATAGAGCGGGTATTTACTGAAAGTACAGATGCTGCAGTTCATCTGATTTGCATGAAGCGCAGATAAATAGGATCTGATGGCCGCCTGCTGCGACGTGTTGCACGTGTCTGGAGAGCAAAACAAAGTGCCGTATGCCGCTGAAATGATTAATGGATTAGTCTATTTTGATAATCAATTTGTTATTTCAGTAATAAAAATTGCTTGTTTTGCTCAACATTCAAAACATTCAAACTTTAAGACCCTGGCAGCAGGTTCGAAAACCGAGAACCTTATTGCTGTGGCGAGAAGAGGCGACACCACTGCACCACCTCTCTTTTGTTATGTTATAATTCAAGTATCATTTTATTGACAAAACAAACTCATCGATTATGTGAGAGCATCACCGGCAGATCAATCAGTCATGGGAGTAAGTGATATTTTTGGAACTGGAAGTGTGTGTTCATCTCTTTGGAGTAAATGTGAGGAAATATCAGTTGATGTCATCATCAGCTCAACAAAAAAAAAAAAAAAAAGATCAGAGTGAATGAGTCATGAAGAGTCAGTGTTGGAGGGTGTAACTGAAGCGTCTTGTTTCCTGCGCCTGAGATAAACAGATGAAAAGTATCAGTAGCTGCTTCAGTCGGATCACGCTGGACAAGCAGGAGGTCACCGAGGGAGACAGGAAGGTGAAATCATGAAAAATGACATGTTGTATTTCTGCTCTTTCATCTTGTGTTGCTGCGTAGAGAGCTCTGGTAAAGTTACTTTATAATATTTCTCTCTCTCTCTCTCCGTCTGTCTGTGTCTCTGCTGTGGTCTCTCACCCAGTGCAGCAGATTCTCCACCTGCTTCTCTCAGGTGTGAGTTTTCTGCTGCAGTGGTCACTCCGCGATGATAAATCAAATACAGTATTTGTATCATTTCTGTTGCCTCCTCTCATATTTTGTGCCTCCGAGGAAGAGCACCTTAAAATACATACTGCAGCAGACCGAACACACCGTTTCCCAGCTGTGCCACTTTTCTTCCTTTTAGTTCTCCAACGTTTTCACATCAAGGAACATCTGAACTAACGCAACTAACCCAGATGTCATCGTATCTGGACTTGGACCTATATAACCTATAAATGAACTATTCAATTTTTGTGGAGGTGTTTCTGTTTTAACCGAGGCAGCTTTTCCAGCCTGCACAGCACGATGCAGAGAGGGGGATAAACACACAGGGGAGAGACCAGGCAAGAAACAATATCAGATAAATAAGTGGGTAAAGTGGATATAAGAGGGAGAGAAAGAGAAAAGGAGTTGTTACAATGTGCTGAGATAGTTGATAAGAAAAATATTTGAGACTGTGAGGATGTGAAATGGAGTTTTACAAAAGGAAGGAAGAGGGAAACTGAAGCTTCACTTTTTAGGCTTATTCATCTTTGTAAATTTAAGCACTTTAAGATTCACATTTTTCAAAAGCTGCCAGTTTTGTGCTTATTACAGTCTGTGTTTTTCTCGAAATGAGAAAATAACATTTATTATTAACAATTATTATTAGAGAAGTTATTATTCAGAATCCCCCCAGCCCACCCTTTGCAAGCCGGAATTTGTGTCCAACTGGATGTTAATAGTCCAAAGATAATGTGAATGTTTTCTTTATTTTTTTATTTTTTTGTCTGACCACACTTCAGTTCATAGGAAAACAATACTTTCAGTTACTGACTCGTGCTCGCTCGCTGTGAGCTGTTGCATGCTGGAGGTTACAGATACCGGTTTACCGCGGCCAAGTCTGAAATTGCAGTTTAAAAAAAATAAGAGTGACGGGAAAATAACCAGCATTTCCGACCACAGTTTTTCATCCTGGTGGGTGGGGGGGGGGCAGGCGTCAGAAGGAGTGTTTAAACTGCATGACAAGAAGATTCTCCATTCAAACCGAAACAAATCCTGTTAGCCGCCGTGGCTGTGCTCCTGCAGGAAGGACAGCCACCCCGGCTGCTCGCTCTGCAGCGGAAACCCCTTTTTACTGGGCTCAGAAAATAAAACGGCGATGATGTTGTTTAAAGTGCTAAATATTAGACCTGGGTCAAACATTGTTTAAATAATACTGTGAGAAATATCCCACTGGTGGTTAAATTAACATAATCATTGAAAAACCAGAGAGTTTAGCACATTAAAAAGTCTTGCACGTATAATGATCATTATTAATCACCTCACAGGAGAAAGGTCCCTGCGGGGTGAATCCCTGGAGGTGGTTTGTGTCTGGAGGTAGCGTGGGTGTCCTCTCAGTGCTGCAGGTCCATATGCAGGTCAGGAGAGTCGCACACTAAAGGAGCCTTTCGACTGTGTTACAAAAAGGATTGTGTAAGTTCATGTCGCGCTGTGTGAAACTGTGCAAAGAATGAAATACGAAGGAGTGTGTGAGTGCAAAGAAACGTCATCAGCTCATGTCAATCTATCTGCAACGCTCCAAAAAGTTTTTGAACTGCAGCAAAGTAATAAACAAGCTTTGGCCACGGTGCTGAGAGTAGAGTGAGCCGCGGCTCGGAGAGAGGGAAAAGTGTTTGTGTCCTCTCAACATTAAGATTATTGAAAAATGTTGCTCCGCTCGGTGTAAACTGTATAATTTCATGTTTTACGCTGTCGTTCAGTTCGCTGGCTTCGTCACATGGTTAATATGAGAGACTAAATCCTCCAATGGTGGGTCCAGGTGGGCGGGGTTTGGGGAATGGCTGAGAGCGGTGACATAGCTGTGACATCACAAAGATACAGAAGCCCTTGGGGAATGGCTGAGAGCGGTGACATAGTTGTGACATCACAAAGATACAGAAGCCCTTACGGCTTGTTTTAAGGCTCAGTTTGTTAATACAGGCTGTGTGTGTTTCTCTGTGGACTGAGGCTTTGATACCTTCACAGTATTAATTAGAACCTAGACCTGCTCTATAATCAAAAAAGGCATGGACAATACAATATGGGACCTTTAAACGACCTCATGAATGGGTTTGTCGCTCAGTCTCCTGTCTGTCAGCATTTTTTTTTCGACAATTGGACAGACTTTTGACTTGTCCAGGTTGTTCTTTCGCCTCTTGTGCGGTGCATGCTGGGATACTGTATGCTGCAGGGCCCCACGAGCCTGAGCAGGGAGAAGCAGCTATAAATGATTGAATCGATGAAGCAATTTGAAGTGGATTTATCTGACACTCTGAAACTCCTTGATGTGGACACTCCTTCCAGACAAATCTGCTAATTCTATTTCACGCAGCATCTAACCACACCACTGACTTTGAGTAAAGGCTTTGCCACTCTCTGGGACTGCATTCTATATTTTTGGGGCACCACACAGACTCATAACTCTTAGATACACTTTTTTTTTTTTTGTTGACCTACATTCATTGAAGCGCCACAACAAGAGCGCTGATTCATTAAAACTACCGTGGCGTTGGTTGTAGGTGCCCATCATCTTGCATCGTTGCTTTCCAAACACTTCCAGGTGGGAGTGGAGCCACGCCGCAGGTGCTGCAAGAAGATAAAACCAGAATCAGAAGGGAAGCAATCAGTTTCACTTTTGAGTTTTGTCATGATGCAAAAAAAAAACACCAAAGAGACAGTTTGAAAGGATTTTTGTCTTGGCAAACTTTGCTGGAGGAATTGTCCCTTTACCTTACTGAAAACAAGAAAAAAACTGCCGTTAATGAATATGAATGATTTCACTTCCAAAAAGCTACAAAACTTCTCTGTATGAGGCTGCATTATGTATTAAAAGCAATATCCAATATGATCATTCCACACATCACAGTGTTTTGTTAATGAAGTCGCTGCAGGACTGGAATGAATCATATATCATCCAATATCACAGCCCAACTCCTCTGTTATTATAACTGGCAAAGTTTTTGCAAAGTGTAGAAGTGAATAATAAGAGGAACAGAGAATCTGCAGGTGTTGGAAAGTCTTTAAAAGCATTAAATTTACTGTAGTTTCAGCCTTAGGCGGTAATGTTAGTTATGAAATGTTTCTGCATGTGACTGCGTCTGTAAGGAGACAGGGAGGTCGTCACTTCACAATGGACAAGTCTTATTACAAAACTTAAAGCGGCTATAATCGATATGTCGACAGCTGGTGAACATGGTGGAGCAGTCAGCAGCTCGAGAGCCACATATTTCCCTCAGGAGCCGGTGGAGAAGAAGAAGAAAAGCAGAGCTGAAAGAGGAGGGAACCAGGCGGACACGAACACTTATGGATGACCGACACGGGTTTAAAAAAATCGGTTGAGCGTTAACTCATAACAGTAAACAACAATCTAGATACTGACCCCAGGTATTTGCTTTATTAAAGAATTGTGACTAAGATACGGAGTGGGAAACTTTAAACTATAAAAATCCACTCGTCAGTGCCCTCTGGTGGACAAATTATGTAATCAACTTCCTTTTTCATACATTATATCGAACCCAGCATTTCATAGCTCCGCTGCAATTGCTTGTTACTTATCAACAAACATATACACTGGTACAATGTGTCTGTGATAGTATAACATTTGATTTTTCAGCGTAGCTCTAACAGTCGAGTGGACAGACAACCCGGCGGTTACTCTCGAGGAAGCAGCAGCAAACAGACACCTCCCTCTCAAGTTTTTCTCTCCTTGTTTCCTCCCTCCCTCCCTCCCCATTTCGACCCTCAATCCTCTCGCGGCCGCCTTACAAAGCTGCAACCCCTCGCATTCTATTAATCCAGCAGCCAGGAGAGAGAGCGCTTCCACTCTCAGCCGCTTCTCCCCTTGTCTTGGGGCGTCTCTGCTCGGGAAGCCTCTTTCTCCCCGCTGTCCTTGCTAAGTATAAAAGAATTGCTGTGGTGGACTTGGTCAGCCCTCTGAGACGCACGCAGCCGCCCATCTATTACCGGCAGAAAAAAGCTCCTGTGGGTGCAGACACTACTCAGACTCTGTTTCCTTTGTTAGTTGCTGCAATTTTAGATTAAGAAGCCTTGATTCAGCTTGTTGATACTGATTTTTACGACAGTGCAGGTTCACATTTATTTAATTCAGCGGTTCTGAGTGGTTTTTCATCCTTGGGCTTAAATTGAGCAAATTAACTGTCACCGCAGGACAGACCACTCTAAACATAGATTTAAGCTCAATACTTGCTGCTGTCTTTTCTCCCTCCGACACACGTCATACGACTGGCCGAGGATTTAGAGGATGTGTTCCTCCATGACCACATTTCATCAGCAAAAACATCTTTATGTTGGTTTTATGTGAGAGTGAAAGCAGCAGTTGACGTTGTTTCTGTTATCCATGACTGTTCGACAGTAATTATTGTAACCGTGACAACAAAGACTGTCTAATGTTGAGGAAGTACTCATTTTAACCCAAATCACAATCTTTTCCTAAACCTATCCAAGCCATGACCGTTACTGTAGTAACCATGGCGACGGAGGTAGGTACGCCGATCGCGGTACAGTCTGCGTGTTTATTATTGAGTCCAGGATGTCTTTATGCTGAGGATGTTTATCGATGCTTGATCGAGGAATCATCATGATGTCACTTCAAATCTGAAGCAGGAACCCCTGAGGAAAGTCTTTATACACTTAGAGAGAGTTAGTGCAGCAGCTGGGGCACAGAGACCTTGGGCCTCACCCTGACCTTTCACCCTGAGTCAGTCATTCTTTAGGTGGACAAGAGAAACTTCCCTCACACTAACGATGGGTCATGAAAAAAACGACTTCTATGGTTGTTGTGGGTGGAGGAGTGACTGGGCCGCAGTCTGCCTGACTCATGGCTCAACTTTCCGACTGAGCAGCTGCATGTTGAACAACGACGATGAGGGGAAACCCAGTGCGTTAAAACAGGGACGGCAAAGCATCCCGGCCGAGCGTCTGTATGTGATGACGCATAATGATCACAGCTCATGAGCGCACACCTGTCCAGACCAGGTGGCAATCATGACGTTGTAATGTAGTAGTGTATGTAGTACTTATGAACAGACCTCACAGACAAAAGAGGTTCAGGGGAAGAATACAAAACTGCTCTTGCGTGAATCAATGTGTCTTTGAGTTGTGATCTGGCTGACATGAGACAGCTGCTGCTGTAGAGAGGTTGACCAGCAGTGAGCAGTACCTTTCAGCCACTAATGTGCAAAGTACAGCTGTCATGAAAAGATACTAGAACAGCATTAAAGTGCCTATATATGGACCTTTCTGTTGCATTTTGATAAGCCATTATATTGTCTTATTATCTCATTAGCTGACACTGCTGCAGGAAGAACTGCCGTGAGTTTATTAAAGACTATTTAAATGTGATCCTAGAAATTCTTTGTTAAAAGCTCTCCTTGCTTCAAACACTGATCAGTGACAAATGAAGCTCTTTCTACTGTTATTCTCATAAGGGACTTTTGATAAGAGGAAAAAAAAAAGTCAGAATGATTTTTTTTTTTTTCCCAGTGAGGAATTACCCCAGCGAAATGAATTTGCATGTTGTTTCAGCTGCTGTTTATTTTAACATATATTAAGAGCTGCTGCAAAGCCGTGCTTCCAGGTAGCCTACAGGCCTCCATTTAATTTTGGGTGACCACCCACAGTTCCAGAGACGCGCCGTTGCGTATTCAAAGAAAAGCTAGTGTGCCAGACTCCGGCAGCCCCTTGAGGCACGGAGGGTCACGCAGGTTCATCTGTAACGGGGCAGAAAAGCCTGTCAGTGTCGGCGTTGTTCATCTGAGACCTCACCTCTGTGTTTGGATAAAAGCTCAGATAGATGTGAGGATCAGGTTCAAAACAAGCAGACATGGCCTCAGGTTTGGTTGTGGTCTTTCGGGACTTGACAGTACAGAGCCACATTGGATTTACACAGTAAATAATAGAGTTGAACTGTGTGCAGCACAGTTCATACTTCCCCCATCTAAACCAACATTTCTGTATTGTTTTTTATCAAAGTGTCCTCATGTGTTTGCAAATTTTTGCAGTGTCACATTAGAAATCTGCCGTCAGGGGCCAAACATACTGCGAGGGGTCTCCAACCTTTCCTACTCTGAGAGCTACTTAATAAAAGGGGCAGAGAGCGCCTCACATCTTACATTACTGCTTACATTTAATCACTTATTGTATCGATTATTATTATATCAATATCCAAAACTCACATTTTGTACTAAAAAACATCTTTCAAAACATCAAAAAAATCTGAGATGATAACACCAATGCAAATAAACATCTGTAAGTCTGCTAAGAAATCAGAGAGAAGTTGTCAGTTCATCCAATGGTACATAACAAACGGGAACTCAGTACACTTCATTTTCCACAGTGAAACCCATATGTTGTGTGCTCCACTGCAGAAAATATAAGGTTAATAGGTTCTACATATAACATTGCTTGATGACACCATGATGATGTGTGAGAAGCAGGTCATGCCGTTACGTTTTACCAATTTACCATCTTGTGGGAGGAATGAAGCCTCTCATGAGTTTGGACAAGTGCAGGGACGTCAGGTGCCGATTCCGATGTGGCTACGTCCATCATAGTGGACGCCTGTTGATCTGCTGTGTAGAGGAGGGCTTGCACTCCCACTACCCACTCTGTGTTTGTGCGAATTAATGCTGCAGCTGTTTTCTGCATATTTACAATTAAAGTGACGCAAAGATGATTAAGCGTCTACTGTTGAGTTTGTGAAGCTTTTACAGCTCACCATTGTGGGCCCGCTGTGAAAATGCCATCAACCGACCAGCTAATGCGAACACTAAAAAGATTATTTACTGTAGTGATCAACTTAGACGACACCGGTGCAACCCGACGAAGCCAATCAGCGTCCCTCAGTGGCTGAATGTACAGTACAAAATAGTCCCACATTAATCTGAGCAATGACCACTCTGGGCTACTCCTGCTGGAGATTTGTGGAAACCCTTTTCATGAGCTCACTGTTTGGCACAGTGAGCAAAATACAGCGGCGAGGCTCCTGCCAATTTACAGCAGTAAAAAGTCGCTGCGGTATTTATGGTACATTATGTTTTCCAATGATTCTCAGTCAGAGATATAAAACAGTGCAGACAGGTCACGAGTGCTCGGCTTCGGTGTTCAAAGTCTTCCACTTAACCGGATGATGTTTGTTGCCATGGAGACCGCTCAATGCCATAACCGATGGATCTAGTGTCAGTTAATTAAAGTGCTCTGTGTATAGATGAAGTCGGCATCCACTCTGACATTCCTACACTTCAGCTGGACAATGACGTGAATATGTAGTCGTGTTTTAGCTGATGCTAGATAGTGATCGTCCCAATACACTTTTCAATTAAAGAGAATACACGGAACAAGCCTCTGATTCTGACAGCATTAGTTCCTTCAAGTTTCCTCCAGGACACATGGAGCAGGGCCGGTCAGATCTCCCTCAGACTTCTGGGTAAAGAAGTTTTAGTTTTTTTTGTTTTTTTGGAGAGGAAGCAGGATTGATGTTTTGCCAGCTCAGTCAGCAGGTCAAGGACAGTTGAGAGAGACTCTCATGCTGCTGTTGCCAGAGGAGAAGTTGCAGCTTGTCACTGCATGCTCTGCACATCTGGCCTGGCTGCTCCTGGCTGGTGGGAACTGGCTTGAAATCTCACCTTTATAAGTTTTTCAGCAGTGAAACAGCTGAGTGTCGAACATCTGGTTATTTGAGTTTTTATCTCCCTGTTTTTTTTTTTTTATCACCACTGAGGAAACACCAGTGAAAATAGAAATACAGGGACCCTTTGCTGCAAAGAACTCAGAATAGATCCATCATCAGCTATGGATTTAATGAACACGTCTTTTTCAACCGAAGTGAAAGAACTATTTGTCTTTTCTTCCCACATAACAATATTTGACCATCTGCATACTCCAATATCTCTGTCTATGATACCACCACCACCACCACGCAGTATGATTTACAGTCAATAAAACAATCCCATCCGACCTCTTAGAGAGAAGACATCTGTTTTTCTAAACCACATAAACATGAAGGTGATTTCCGTGACACGTATGAGCGATAATGCTCTGATCTTTGCTTCTATTTTAAGTCACGGGAGAGCTTCCACCTCCTCCCACTCTCAATCTGTCTGTGACTTCGTCTTAGCTGTCACTGTTGTCACCACTTCCAAACACTGCATACACACCGCAGCCTGCATACAGATGTTACATGTTCACACAAAGTAAATTTAAGAATTTAAAACAAACAGCGAGAGCTTTGACAAAAGCAATGAACAGGAGTGTGTGTGTGTGTGTTTGATGCCAACAGGTGCTGAGAGACAAGCTCTCACATAGATGATATGATGAGGAAGAAAAATGATGACAACCGAGCCCGGCATTACAGTCGACAGACAAAGCAGCCGTGTAATTATTGTGGGTGCATATTGATATAGTTATGCCTGGCGTGATCACATTTGAGGAGACAATGAACGGTTTTCAGTCCGAAATTAACCTGTGTCGACATGGTGTTATTATAGTCTTTAAATCCAGGTTTATTTTGTAGTTCTCTTACAGCAAAATGATATGTCTGCTCAGCAGCTTCCCTCCTGTTGGTAACCATCATAAAACAAGAGTCGACAGCCGTGCTGGCAGCTCGAAAGCAGCTTAAAATTACTTGTAATGACTGAGCAGCAAAACAGTAGATATTAGTCGCACAATGTGATGAATTTTATCATCGATAAGTCATTATGACATTAATTAGAGTTCATCAAAGTATTTGCTGGAGAAAGCAAAACTGAAGTAGAAAAAAGATTGATGTGTGCTTTATAAAAGGAATTAATTTCAACTGCAAATAATGCCCATTTTTATTCCACCTCCAGTTTTATCAAAATCAAGGTAATTTGAAAAATAGGTGTTTAAACAATCTGTTTTGATTGAGTTGGCTGTTGGATGGGAGCATTATAAGCACTGTGTAAAATGCTTCTGCAGACATTAGGCTTGGGTCGATATTTGACAATATTGTAATATCGAATATCGTGATATTTCACGCCATATGTGATATTTTTCATTCTTTTTTTGCAGATTACTGTATGAACTGCTGTTTAGTGACAGTATCATCTGTCATCATGAAATAAAATATTTTGAATATCGCAATAATATTGTGTATCGCAATATTTGGACTGGACTGCATTGAGATATTAAAGGTATCATGTATAAAGTGAGATATCTATGTCTTTTTTGATTATAGATCAGGTCTAGGTTCTATATTAATACTGAAAGTATCAAAGCCTCAGTCCACAGAGAAATGGACACAGCTTGTATTCAGAAACTGAGCCTTTAAGCCCGCCGTCAGGACTTCTGTAACTTTGTGATGTCACAACAAAGCAGTCACTGCTCTCAGCCATGCTCCAAGCCCCGCCCACCTGAACCCACCATCCAACTTTGCAGGATTTGGTTTCTCAGGGTGTTTTACCTCAAATCTGATATATTTTTATTTGATCACTCAGAAAACAGTCAGCCATAGAATATGTAGCATTTTCTAAAAGCAAACCATAATAGCGACCGCAAGGGTCACAACAAGAACTCCCCTGACCGAAGATTAACCATGCATGAAAAAAGAGCGTGGTGCTGTGCATATAGGGAAACCTCTCTGAGCGGTCAACAAACATCATCTACCAGGCTGCAGCCTGCCTGTGACCTCTGACCTCTGCACTGATGACCTTCGATGGATCAGGAAGTTGAGGCAAACACAACATCCATGTTTTTAAATGTAAATGAATAGAAAAACAACAGAAGCCCCTCTGTGAGGCTGTACTCAGGTATCATTTGGGGACCACGATCTTCTGGACCAAAGAGGTGGACAGCCATGCTGCTACCATGGCTAAACATAAATAGCTGTGAATGCACAACAATGAAGACTATATGAGAAGAAGGGGTGAAATCACAATGACATCACTGTTTAATGAGAGAATAAAACAAAAAAAGAAAGAGCTTCAAACACTAATGTACTGACTCATAAAAATAATGAAACCATTAATTAGAGCATGTAGCCAGGGCTCCGTCCCAGATGATTACTCTGCATATCTGTTGGGACTTCAACAATGGTTTCTGTGGTGCCCTTTTAAGCTTTGTTCTTTGTCTTACGTGCAGAATCCCACCGTTCTCAGTGGATGCCAACTTAATTGCTGCTGCACTGCTGGAAGGGAACAAAATTCAGAAACATTATTCACCTCTCAGCTGTCGGAGACCCAGTAGTACCAAGTTTACCTTTCTTAGGCTGAAGTTGATGTTGCAACGACTCTGACAATGTGATCCTGTGTTGACCGGTTGTCACTGAAGCGACAGTGATTCTGTTGTTGTGGAGAAGAGTTCATTGGGTTTTTGTCGGGTTCATCTTAGAGGAAGTCAACATACCATAAAGAAGTCAAAAGTAGAGCAAGTGTGTACCTTGGGCAAAAGAGCTTCAGTGAATCAGTCAAGCAGTCTGAGCAGCACTGGCAGGCTGAGCGCTGAAATGTTGCCTGCTGTTTGTGAGCCCACTTCTTGTCTGTGCTAGCAGCACGGCTACAGGGGCGGCTACGTCCACGTTGGGCCAACTGTTGGTCATTCAGTTGTGCGGTTCACCTCTGAAATATCTCAATAAATACAGGATGAATTGTCACACGTTCATGTTCTACTTCAGGACGAACTGTAACAACTTCTGATCCTCTGACTTTTCATTTAGCGCCACCATCAGGTCAACATTGGAATGACATTAGCTAGTGATAGCATGCTAGCTCTTCAGCGGTGTCCCAGCACTGATTGTCATAGTTTACCGTTGATGTACAAAAAAAACAAAACAACATATTTAACTGCCTTATAACTAACAGGAAATGAAACAATACATTCAACAGCACATCAAACGTCATGGCTGATTCTGAACTCCACAATTTCTTATTTCAGATTGATTACTTGTTTTTAATTTCCAAAGATGTTTCTGGAGCTGTTTCACCACCATCCGCAATTTATTTCACTTTTTTTCCAGTAGTTAGCAACTCCTCCATCTCCTTAATAAAATGCTATTAATATATTAACTATAAATTAAAATATTGATTTTTAAAATTTTTATTTGTTCAACCAAAACAAAATGTTGGTGATGCTTAGAATGAGTATGTGATCAATTAGTTTTATTTAGTGCAAGATCACCATGCAACATGGTCCCAGCGCACATGCTCTATTCAAACTCTACTTCTGTGCTGTATTTGCTTTGCCACACACACACACACACACACACGCACAAACACACACAAACAATCAGACAGCGAGATAAAAACACATCTGATTGTCTCTGTCTTTTTCTTCCTCCCTCTCCGTGTTTCTTCTTTTTTTTTTTATCTCCAACACAAACACATATCATCAACCTCTGTCTGCTCTCCCCCCTTCTCTCCTCTCTTTTCTCAAACAAATGCACATTTCATATAACCTCACTCTGGTGTAGTCTCTTTTCTTCCGCTCATTAATGTCATAAACCGGGGCGCTGGGACCGCTTGTCAGCCTGTCATCGCCTTTGTCTTCCTCGTTGGTGCCGTCACAAGGATCCCTCCGCAGAGGGAAGCTGCCAGAAATCGTTACAGCCTTGTGATCACTCGGCTCAATTCTCCAAGTATTAGCTGACGACGCGTAATGACAGTAATGACAGTAATGAATGAGGCATATCTCTCTCTCTCTCTCGCTCTCTCTCTTCGCACTCTGTTTTAAACATATGCGTACATACACACACTCGCACATTCCCACTCAGACTGCAATCAATAGCAACACAGTATCCCCGCAGACTGACTCCATTCTCACTCTGACATTCATCAAGCTCAAGTCGAAACCATTAATTTGTTTGAGCATTAATTCAGAAAGAGAAAATCACAGGGCTGAGTGATGCAGCCAACAGAGTGAATGCCACGTGTCACAGCAGGCTGACAGCACACTTCAGGGAAGATTATTACTTACATCTCTTTTTTTTCTTCTTTTTGTCAAAAGGTCATTTCTTCCAGAGGTGCAGTTCGTAATTGAGATTTCCTGTCTCAGGATAATAATCTCGCTTGTGTCAGTTAGAAATGAAGTTTTCCATCCACATGTGACATGAATTTCAACCATTTATTCGGAAAAATCTGCTGCAACAAAACATGAGTTAATGTGTGTTTTATTGAGATAAACAGCTGGTGGAGCTGACTGCAGTCGCTGCCATTAAACCTCTGCAGAAGAAGAAGAAGACAGTCAAAGTCCAGTCAAAGATCAAAAGATCCCATGTGTAAAACATGATGGAAATCAGACATTTGTTTGTGTCATAGATTAATGTGAGAAAGGTGGATGGAAATGAACTCACTGACTCTCCTCTCTGGCAACTTTTTTCGTTATTTGTTCGGTATCGAGAGCTGAGGAGCTGGAGAACCTCCAGGTTCTGTTCCAGATGTAAGAAAACCTTGTTCAAAATCCCACTGACTTTTGTAATAAATCAAACAACTCTAGTGTTGGAACAGAAACTTACTCAACAGTATGTTGTGTGGTTCACTGCATGTGTTTAGATGAGGATGGTGATTTAAAAAAAATAGATCAAATTTTATTTACTCAATATTTCAGTTTTTTTGCAGCCTGCAACAAACACCATTTCCCACAATCCCACAGACCATCGCAGATTAAATGTTACGGCTAGACAGAGGAGGCAAGTTGAGTGTTTGTGGTTAGTTCATGGTTTATAATAACAGCAGGACAGTTGATCATCTGTGGTTACTTCACTGTCTCTAACACACTTGTAGCTTTTCATGGGATCTGTAGTTTTTTGTAGTGTTGTAACTTTGTTTAAAATGCAGCGGTCTCAGTTTTTAATAGTGAATCCTGTGGTGCAGATAATTTGTCTGAAAATACAGAAATTGAACTGCAGCTAAGAGAGATGTATAATTGTGACGGAGAGATTGTACCGAGTTACAGAAGCTGCTGGAAACATAGACAGGACGTGACTTTGGGCTCTTTATACGACATGATTGCTAGTTACATATTTTATAAACCATTTTGCAAAAGGCCATTTCATGGACGGGGATTTAGTGTGAACTGAAATGAATGAAGCGTGCCATAATGTGCTTTGGATTCAGGCTGTCAGTAATCTGCGTGGAGCCCTGTGGTGCAGCTAACTTGGTGGAGAATGACATTAAAGGATAATACCAGTGTTTTTGGTCACAAGCAGCCTCCCAGGTTTCTCCCTGTCCTACGTTACCGTGAATACACGTCCAAAACAACATATAAACAAAGTTTGTATGAAGTCTTTTGGAAGAAAAAAAAGAAACTTGAAACAGAAAACAAGCTTGTTTTCTCGGACCTGCCTCTCCTCACCTGTCCACCTCAGTGTCCCTTGTCGGCTTATCAGCTGACACTGCTTCTGCCTTTTTTTTAAGCTCTAGTAAATTTTTGTGTTTTCCATTCTGGTAATTCTGTTTCCTCTTTTCCTCCGGCCCGTGACCGGAGACAGATCAAGGTCCTCCATCATCAGGGTGTTCTAATTACTTCAGTGCGTCTCAGATCAGACGAGCAGAGAGGAACTACAGGAAGTTTTTTTTTTTTTTTTCCTGAACAGCAACCTCCCCTTCAGCATGAATCTATTTACTGGTGAGCTGATCTGAAGTGACAGTACAAGGAGTGGTCAGACGTTTCACTGTAATTTATATTACATGATTATAATTCTGTAGAATAGACAAACTACCTGTGGAAACAGGAATGACAGCTCCAAAGTTATTCATATTTATTCATAAAAGGAAAACTATTACGTCTGGAGAAACTGAATCATAAATCAGTCGTGAAATCCCTCTTGTAACTTTATTTAATTTATCTTCATACGCCTGAGCCCGACAAGGACGTCAGACTGACTCTACTTTCCTGTCACAAACAAATAACACTATAGATTTTATCAACAGCATTTATATGTTTTTATTCCTCCCTCAGGACAGTTATGTTCTTTGAGTAATAAACATATTTTAATCGTCAGTTTGTGTTTTTTCTAACCGTCACATCCTGCGACACCTTGACGCTGCATATATCTATAATCAGTATTGGGGTGTCATCTCATGACAGATGTTTTCCTTTCTAAACTGTCATCGTTGTTTGTTTCTTCATGTTTAACATTTGAGATGCTGTTCATTATGAGTAGTTGCCATGTCCTTAAAAATGATGCTGGGGTTGAGTTAGGATGAGGGCACATAAGACACATGTGATGCTTCTCGCTCAGTCTTACTTTATATGAATCAGATTGCCTTGTAGTTGCAGACTCTAATGCAGTTGTGTCTTGTCTGCTGAGTCTGCTGTTTAGTTCCCATCTTACTAGGCCAGTGTTTGTCTGTTTGGCTACCCATCAAATGCCATCCATCCATCCTACCATCCATCGGCTTTCCGTCATTCAAGGTTGGGTTGCGGTGGCAGCAGGTCAAGCAAAGTAGTCCAGACGTCCCCCTCCCAAGCAACATTTTCCAGCTCCTCCTGGGGGATCGTGAGGCGTTCCCAAGCCAGATGAGATATATAATCTCTCCAGCGTGTTCAGGATCTCCTCCCAGTTGGACCTACCTGGAAAACCTCCCGTGGGAGTCGCCCAGGAGGCATCTTAACCAGATGCCCGAACCACCTCAACTGGCTCCTTTCGATGCGGAGGAGCAGTGGCTCTGCTCTGCTTACACTAAATCTAAGGCTGAGCCCAGCCACCCGGCAGAGGACACTCATTTCAGCCACTTGTATCTCATTCTTTCGGTCACTACCCAAAGCTCATGACTGCAGGTGAGGGTCGGAAACGAATATTGACCGGTAAATCGAGAGCTTTGCCCTCTGGCTCAGCTTGCTTTTGACCACAACGGTCCGGTACAACGCCGGCTTCGCTGCTGACACCGCACTGATCCGCCTGTCGATCAGCCGCTGCATCCTACCCTCACTGGTGAACTCCATCCCAACCCGAAGAGAGCAATCCACTGTTTACTGGCAGAGAACCTTCGCCTCCTACTTGGAGATGCTGACCCTCATCTCAACTGTTTTACACACTCTGCTGCAAACCGCCCCAGTGCATTTTGAAAATCTGATGAGGCCAACGGAACCACATCATCTGCGAAGCAACCAACAATGCGATTAGATTAATTATACCTGAACCCACAAGCATACTCTGATCACTTTCAGATAATAACATGGGCCAGATTTCAGATGTGCCTGCAGCCTGGATAGAAAAAGCTTTCCAAAGCAGACGTGTGCAGCCTCTGCCTCTACCTAAACCTTCCAAATGGCCAATAATATCTTCAGGCAAAGTGTAGACTGAACAACACACAACAATATCCTAAGCCACTACAAATTACCAGCTGCATAAAAATGTGGCTCAAGGTTTTTTTTCCACGGGTGTAGGCAGTCAGCTGTTCGACTTGGCTCAAATTGAATTAACCTGGAGGAAAATGGTTTGATTATAAACTCATTAAATCAGAATTTAATGAAGTAAGTGTAATCAATTTGTTTGACATTGATTTCCTCTCCATTTGAGCACAGTCTCGGCGAGGCCCACCTGAGCTGTGAACTCCCCGACATGTTGATTGACAAACAATAAGTGTGACTCTCTAATCAACGGGCCAAAACGGCACTGTGCATTAATGTCTGCTAAATGATTGGGAGAGAACAATGCGTTCCTAATTGGACATCGAAGAGTCAGACCATGTCCTAAATTTCCCTGGCATGTTAATGCAAATTCAAGGTTCATTTGCTGCTGTTTAACACCAGCAATGTGTGTGTGTGTGCTGGTGTTTGTGTGATAGTGTGTGTTCTTGTATATCCGACTGCGCGTTTCCACTTGTGCGCACACACAAACACACGAAGGCACTTAGGGAAATGAGGAGGGAAGGGAAGCACTGAGGCGAGAGAAAGTGACTGTATAAACATGAGACAAGTGAGAGGGAGAGGAAGAGAGAGGAAGACGAGGGACTAGACTTTCTTGAGACACACAGACACAAACAGACAGTCTTTAGTAATACCAGTGGTTACTAATACCACACTGTAACAGCCCCATGGGCTTCGGGGGCCCTCTCTTCGGCTTCTTCTTCTTCTTCCTCTTATTATTATTATTATTATTATTATTATTATTATATTCTACCGGCTTTTATTAAAAAATCTCATCATGCAAACTTAATACCCACAACATTCCCTACCAATGTCAACTGCCGTTACATTATGTTTTGAGTTTTTAATGTCACCATGTCTTCCCATGTCGCTCCTTGTTTTGTTATGTAAAGAAAGAAAGATGCTCAGCTTGTATGGTAAAGCTGCTCTGGGGGAAAAGTGGAAAAAAAAACTAAAAAACCCCATAAAAAATATGTTGGAAAAACCCAAAACAAAACACTACCTTTCGAAATCTTAGTAAAGTCATCAAATTCTATGGTCGGTCCATTTGCCTTCAGAAGACAATGGAAGCGCTCTGAGGCGGACTGAGAGCCTCCTCTTTCCAGGCGGTCTCGTGATGAATGTTTGGTCCACACCAGAGTTTGATTGACAGCTTTCACACCAGCCCAAACAAATCACTCTCAACAAGCAAACACACCAGGGTGTTAGCTGTAAAAGAACCCATTCCACGGGCTTATGAAGAGAACTGCACTCTCTTTACTTTCCTTCTATATGTGTGCTTATTTCTGCAGCTGTTGGGACGTTGCTGTGTTTGTTTCCAATATGAAGACCGGCTGTGGCTTTGAAATGTATATAATACAGTTGTCATAGCCACGATGTAAACTTGTGGCCATGAACAGAGAGAATGTGTTCCCCGCGGTAACAGCTGAGCTCCCGGCTCCACAATTGGGTTTTACGGTCAATGCAGGCTTCAGCAGAGCACACCTGACTAAATCCTATCAATGACTAAAGGCCGGGGCTGGTCCTGATACACGGCTGAAGGGTTTCTGGATACGGTTGAAACGTTTGTGTGAGATAAATGCTCATCTGTCCAATCTCTCATATTGGAGAGCCGGTTTAGTGCGTAGAGCGGGGCGGAGCAGCAGCTGCAAACAAAAATGTTCAGAGCAATAACGTTGTTTTACTTCCTTCAAAGCCAATCTTCGATTCCCATCTTTGATCGGTCTTGTCGTTTAAAGTAGAGAAGCTGAGAAGCTTTACAGCACTGAACTGAAGAGTCCTTCTAAAAACAGATCCTGCTCTTTAGTACAATAGGATTGTACTCACAAAGTTGATTAATAAATTACTTGTTATTGGATCCGTGCATGACTTGCACACTTGGCAGTATCAGAGCCATTTCTGATACTAATGTTTTGAGAAATTAAGTCACAATATTTTGAGAATACGGTCTAAACATGAATGAGAGTAAAGTCATAATGTTTCAAGAATAAAGTTGAAAATGAACAAGGACAAAGTCTTAATATTTTTATGTATAAGTTGAAAAATGATTCTGAAAAAAAGTAATAATATCTAAATCAAGACGTTATAGGTCTTATATTACAATGCTTAATATTATTTAGTGAGCATGTGAGAGCAGTCTGTCAGCTTTTATGTGTTAAACGAGAGACGTGGATCAACTGAAGGGACAGGTTTCACCACTAAGCACCTTATTAATCAAAGCTTTGCATCGATAACGGGACGTGTTCTGAAGCAGCAGCTGGAACACATCGGGGATTCGGTTTCCTCCAGACAGCGAAGCCGAAGAGCACAGTTACGGTCTGGGAAAGCGTGAGTGTATTACCTACTGTGTGTTTGAAAATAGCAGCACTTGACAGGCAGGTCCACCCTCCACCTCTGCAGGCTCTTTTCTTGTTGCCTAAATAATTAAAACTAGAACATCATCTATCATCTCCTTCATCCATTAGTTACTACAGAACACTGTTAAATATTCACTACGCCCCTTTTGTTAATACACAAGCCATTTGAAATTATGAACAATGTGTAAGAAAGTACATTTTCTAACGTACCTCTGGCAATCAATCATTAAAAATGTACAGATGTTATGAATCCTGTCTAATAATATTAATGGTATGTCTTCTTTATAATGACTGGAGTCTTATAAACTGTACAGGCCTGTGTAAAATGAACGTCTTTTCTTTTTGGTGTAGGACAGAAATGAATCTCCTTCACATACAATAAAAGAGAACAGTTTTTTTTTTCTGAAGGTCAAAATTCAAAATCTCTAATATATTAAGTACCCAGTCTAGTCTTCTCTCAACCAAGGACATCCAATAAATGACCAGCAGAAATCAATTCTTTTGTATTGTCACTCTGAGCAGGTGTGACATTTTGGAGGAGTGGATGTCTCATTTCGAAACAAAAGGTTATTTGGGTGGAATGAGACAGACCCCGCGGGGGGGGCAGGGGCTCGTCAGCACCGTGTGAAGTTTAACTTAGTTAGAATTGAGTGATCACAGAGGAAAATCAAGTCACTGAAGAGTCACTTGTTTAATCCACTCTGCAGCTCTCGTGTCCATCTGCAGCCACGAGGCCAGCTAATGCTAAACCATGAAATATGAGAAATGGAAATTTGACAGCTAAGACTTCAACCTCAAGTTTCCTCCTTATCGTTTGATATCCACAAATCATATTGATATTGCCATATGTGCTCCTGTAGAAAACATCTCTCAATATCACTCTCACTTCAACACGGAGTAAGCGATTCTCATCCAATACACTTTTTGTCAAATTCAGTGAATATCTTCATCATGGTCGGCTAGCATGCTGGTTAGCTTAGCAGCAACAACTGTAGCAACTGTCTCATTATTTGCTCTGTATCATGGTGTTTGTCTGTAGGCTACAACATACAAATAGTTTTATAGCCATGAAGACCTAGAAACACAAACTTGTTAGCACATTGGATTCATTTGGTTGGATGCATCATTTGAAATGTAATGCCAGGTAACGTTAGCTTCCTTGTTAGCTTAGCTACAATCCTTCTTCTTCTTCTGTCATTTGTAAAAAAAATTTAAATAACTGTCACTAGTTTTTACTTGTTGCATTTTTGATGCTGTGTTTGTGCACGTTTGTTTGATGACATATATTATAAAGTCTGTTTTGCATCAGCTATTGAGAAACACTTCCTATGGATTCCTCCATTGTGTCGTTGCCTTGGCAATGGACATCCATGAATTCGGGGGGCGGAGCTTCTGATTTGCTTCGCAGCACACTATAGGAAGTAGAGGTACCTGGTATACTGAATTGCGGTCAGTCTGGATGAATACTTGCAGTGTCACCTCAGCTTCACTGTGTCGGCTCGTACTTGTGGCCAAAAGCTCTTCACAGTTTTTAGCTTTGCTAGCAGAATGACTCCCAGCAGTGTTTGTCCAGGAACCCCTCAATAACTATTGCCATGAATTTTAGTACAGACATTTATGTTCCCCAGAGGATGTATCCTGCTGATTTAGGTTATCCCCCCAACGTTCCTCTGAAGCCACCGACAATCCCAGGCTTTCAGTTATTCTGTGAAATATCTCAGCATCTACTGAATGGACTGGCACAGACAGAGGTTACTCCGTGATTTTTCCTCCAGCGCCACCAGTAATTTCACATTTGGTGAAATATCTCAGTTACTATTGGATGGATTGTGATGAAAAGTGGTTCAGATATTCATGTTCATCCAGTCGCAATGATGTTTCCTGCAAAATGTGTTTACTGATAAAGATTAGATGCATATAAACATCATTACTGGGAGATTGGGTTGATCAGTCATGTTCTCATGTTTAGCCATCTTGTGGTAGGTAACCAGCAAATATTTAAGAAGCTGCAATGACATTACATGATTAATTGATCATTAAAAATGGGTGTGTTTGTATGCAGTATATTCTGCTGTCTAGCTCATAGTGGATTATGTCTGACACAGTGTAAAGATGTGGCTTTTCCTGTTGCCAACAGGGGTGTGAACCGAAACCACGAGGGATTATCTGACATTTCCTTAATTTCACACAAGAAAAGACAATTGTTTCATGTCACAGAGGCATTTTCACACCACTCCCAGAACTTCTGAGGGTCTCCTTGCCAGTTGGCATTTAGATTTTTTTTTTTTTTTGCCTTAGTGATACTGCAGCACAGACTCATGGAGAGGAAAAATTATTGGATGGTTTCATTCCACGATGCTGGGGGGCTCAGATGGTCGAGCACATTACAAAACAGAGACAGAACATTTGTGTTACAAACATCCAAACAGAAGGATCAGCACCATCTTGCAGTTCTAGTGAACAATCAGCTGTGCATGAATGATGATGTCTGTTCTGTCAGAGTCACTTCATTATAAGTCAGGAGTGTCGTTTGTTATTTTCAGAATAATGTGTAAGTAAGAAGTGGATCGAAAGAGCTTCAGTGATCAAGGAATAAAAGATTCATGTCGATGAGACTTAGTCGTGTAAAAAAACATATTGATAATACAACACATGCTATTATCCTCCTATCATTATTCTCTGTCTTACTTCTATTGGGGGGATAACCATGATCTTCGGATGCTTTGGAACTACATTTCCCATAATGTTTTGGTGGATGTGAACAGGAATTATAATATGTTTCTTGTGTTTTAATTATCTAAACTATTTTTTTTGGCCTGCAGTTGTTTACATGTAGTCAAACTGTCCCATTCAAAGCAGCAGAATCAGCTCCTGTTTGCAGTATAGGCCTGGATACAGATGTACAGACAACCATCACCTGATTATTGTGATACTGAAGAAAACTTCAAAACTTGATGTTTCTGAATGAAGTTCTGCAGCTGTAATGAACATGTGTTTTATCTGTTTCTCTAAAAAGATTTTACAGGTGTTTAATTGCAGAGATAATGATATCTTTAGGTAGTGTAAGTCACACTTAATCTAAAGATGCGTGCGTCATGTCTGCATGTTAGTTATGACTCATAGAAGTAGCGTGTGCTTTTTTTTTTTTCAGTGCCAAAGCGATTAAAGAAGCCGACAAGAAAATAAATTCTGCAATTTTAAATTCAACATTCATCAATAATGCCACTGGCTATTTTCGGATAATCAAATGTAGTCACAATAAGTTTAGTTTGACTTCTCAGAATAGATTTCCTTGACCCTTATGAAATATGGATACTGGATTTAATAGAGGTCTGCCCAGTGTATTAAATACTAATGTTCCCCACAGCTTGCATGTGTGCTGCTGTCTAACTCTTTGTGTACGCCACACTGTTTACAGTCCTGCTACTGTGTGAATTTCCCTTTAGGGACAATTAAGTTTGAACTTGAACTTATCTTGTTATCTCGTGTTTTCATTAAGCGTCTTGGCTCAGCACCAGGTGGCCTTGTTAAAGAGCGCGTTGTAACACTGTGATGTGAGATTTAACAGAAGGTCCGTATCTTTTTTAGATTAAATCTGCCACGAAGTGGAGCGAGCGGATGCAGAGTGGATCTTAATGTATGACCGGTTGCTTGTGGATGAGCTTGTGGAGGTATTCATCATTAGAGGCATTTTCTTCTATCCACTGGATCTATGTTGCTCTCCCGTGTTACTGTCCGCTTCAGTGAGTCACTGCTTCATGTTTAGGGGTGAGTTGGCCAAAAATCTCCATTTTGGATTAAAATATGAATCATCCCGTCACTAATCATTTTTGTAGTTTTGTCCGAATCAGGGGAAACAATGAATTCATTCATGCGTTCAGTCTAGTCCACCAGTGCTTCCATGCATATTGAACAAAACCCTGCGCCCCATCTGCCCTCAGGTGCTGTTGGTGAACAACTTTCCTTCAACAACGTGTAAAGATTTCTTCCATAGAGCACCGGCTGCAGGGCAATAACATCAATAACAGGAAGCCAAAGTCATGATACTTGATCTTATCTCATTTTCTATATTATTTATTTTTATTTATGCATCAGGAATGAAACATTTTGTGTGTGAATGTTGTTAATATTCCAATAAATAGTTGTTAAAAATAAAAAGGAAAGAAACCCAAAGTCATGATGTCACTTCCTGTCCAGCCTCTGTTCCACTAGCCTCTAAACAATCCGTGATCCTGGACTTTATTTTCAGCTCAACTACAGGATTCACTGTTATTCATTCAAACAAAGTTGTGAGCACAAAAAAAAAACTACAGCTCCCATGAAAGTTCACTCTACTTACGTCATGATAACTTGGTTTAATCCTCTCACAAACTCTCTTCTGAAGTAGTTTCCTCAGCTCAGTCCTCTCTGTGCTGCTCTTAGTACAGACACTGAATTAGTCCATGGACTTTGTTGACATGACATTTAACTTTAAGTCTAGGGATTATGGGAAACGGATATTTGTTAAAGGCGTCAAAAACAGACAAAGGTTATTGAACAAAACATCTCTGTTAGATTAGATTCACCTCCGCTAGCTTGCTAACTAGCAGACACTGTGCGAGTTAGCTTCCTGCTATGTTCTCCAACAGTTCATGCACCAAGAAGAACATAGTTTTTTTCCTTTCTTTGCCTCCGACATTAAAGGTACAAACAAAAGACGGATCCTAGAGGACAGACATTTATCTACTGCAGGTGAAGAGTGAACTTCCTGTCTTAGGAGTTTAGTTACGTTATTTTCAGCTTTTGACCCCCACCTGCATCACCTGTCAGTCCTGCGTCTCCTGGAATCCCACAGCACCCTGTGAAGCGATTTTGCTCCCTGGTTTTTTTCTTGCGCTGTGTTCAGTGAGTGGACACAGATTTTGAGATGGACTGACATAAAAAAAAAAAAAAAAGCGCAATAGTTCCCATTGAAATGCAGAAGTATGAGATAATCTAGAACATAAAAATGGGAAAAAAAAGGAAAGTAAAGCACCAGTGCCTCACCATTTTACTTACGTGTAGCAAATGTACTCTGGCACTTTCCACCATTGCATTTAGTCAGTCAGTCAGTCAGATAATCAGTCCTTCAGTCAGTCAGTAAGCGCCGTCTTCTCTCATTGTCTCTGTGGTTCCTCTGCTCTCTGTGTTTTCCTCAGTTGACTCAGAGTGAATCTCATCAGTTGACTGGTCTGCCACTGCACATTAGCCCTGTCGACCCCCCCCCCCCTCCCTCAGGGAGGAGCCACACATGGGTGAACAGCGCCCACACACTCCCGCACACACACACACACGCACGCACACGCACACACACGCACCCTCACGTCTGGACCCACAAACACTCACAGTGAGTACAAACTCTGGTTGACAGAAATCCCCCAAAAAATGCACACACACATACACACACACACACACCATCAGAATGTCAGTGTCGGACAGATATCCTCAGCGCCCACGGATGCATTTATTTTGAATGGTCCTTATCTTGCTTGTTGAACCAGCAGTGTTATCATTTGAACCCCTTAAATTGTCAGTAATCACTCTGTTTACAGGTGAATATCTCTCTCTCTCTCTCTCTCTCTCTCTCTCTCTCTCTGTGTGTCTTTGTGGCTCCTGCTTAGTCATACACTTAGCATGGCTGACAATGACTTATCTGTCATCAGAAGACACACACTCACACACACACTCACACACACACACACACACACACACACACACACCATCCTCCACTGCAGTATCTTGGCTCAATAATATTCGCAGCGGCTCAGTATCTCTGACTTGATGTGATAATGGATGTAAAATAAATGTAGCTGTAGGATCATCAGAGAAATGCCACTGAGCAGGAAAAAAACTCTCCTAAGCCTGATGTTGTGTTTGGGGCCCTGGAGACTCCGGAGTGTATTTAATAGCTGAAAAAAAACATACTTAACATTGTTTTATTACTTTCATACTTTATGGCTTTTTCTAATTTCATGAGAGACTCCAGCTGTGAAACTGGGTTCTTACACTCCTCTATATCTGTGATCGGTGTTGACAGTATCTTTTTTATGCAGCACTTAATCACAAATAAGAGTTTTATAAGAGTCTTCTTTTCTCACAGTTTCAATCTCCTTATGGTTTAATTGAGCCCATATAGCAAACGACATATGGAGTATTTCCTTCTTTGTATAATAACAATGCTTTATCATCATTTCTGTATTGTGTGGCACTGGGATGAGTTACTGCTTCAATACTTTCTTACTTATTGGACTTTAATAAATTCAAAGGAGAAGCGAAAAATATTTAAAGGGATAGAAAAGTTCAATGAATATTAATATTATTATTAATATTATTATATTTTCACATAAAGTCCTAGGGTACAAACATTGTGTCCTACAGCCTGTTTATTCAGGTCGGACGATTCAGACATAATTAGGAAAAGAAAAAAGATTATATCTATTGTAGTTAGATTCAGTCACTTTTCAAAGATATCATCATCTCACTGCAAAGAAACATAAATTTGCTTAGAAATTAGACGCTTCTAACTGCAGAAGTTCATTCAGAATCATCGTGTCATGAAGTTTTCTTCAGCATCGCAGTCATCCAGTGAGAGTTGTCTGCACATCCAGTTGTTACACTGTGAACAGAAGCTGATCGCTGTTCATTCAGAACACTCCCATGGGGACAATCTGCCAAAATGAAAACAAATCCAGACGGTGGGCTCACAGTTGTAGCCCACAGCTGACGGAGCACTGGGCGTGGGGTAGGGGAAGGGACAGAGTTGCGTCAGACAGCATCACACTTTGAAAACTCCTAGTTTGGTTTGGTGAGCGGATATAGTTTTTTTCTAGAGGGATAGATATTGTGCATTTGTTAAACATCTGTGCAGTGTTCTGTAAATGTAACTGTAGGTATTGTGGTACAGAGAGTCGCACTGATCCCAAACGGTCAGAGTCTGGCGATGTGCAGTTCTCACATGGCTCTGAGGTAGAAGCTTTTTCCTCAAGTCTGTTTGTCCGTGATATGATGGACCCGAGGCGTCTACCGGAGGTCAAGCTGATGAGATCCCGGCGAGTCTGAGATGAGTTTTTTCAGTGTGTCGGCTGCTCCGCTGAGGAGCAGGGACCAGCTGACGGTGCTGAGTGTAAGGGTGGAGGAGATGTGGTGGTGGTGGTCTATTCTAAAACATAAATTGAATTATTGATTCATTGACTTATCGTTGCAGCTCCACTGTTTACAGTTCCTCTTTGTTTTCTCAGCTGCGTGTAAATCAGGGTCGGTCCGGAAGCTACAGGAACAGCCCTCACCCACACAGATCAATGCTCTCTCACTCACATATTATATATCATATTATAATCTTTAATCTGTATCTACACACATCTTTTAAAATCTGATCTGCCCAAGACGTGACTCGGTGTAAACGTGGGCCTCGTCTTCCTATGACTCAGACCTCAGAGAACATTCACCGCGTTGTTCTCCGGCGGCTCCCAGCAGCCTTCGCTTCAAAGTTCCCTGGTCTTTGCGAGGTCAGAGGGTCCCGTTTGTTATCTCACACTTGGACCTTTGATTGAATATTCTCCTAGAGCGGCCATTACGTGACAGCTGCCAGTCAGGTTCCCGCTGTCTCCTCTCACTGTGGCGCTCCAAAGACCTTCTTTCACGTAATGACACTTTAATGATTGATGATGCTGACGTTGCTGGAGGGACATTCAGAAGCGAGTGGCACTGATGGGGGTGGATTCGCTAAGTGTGTTCTTACCATGAGTGTCTTCTTCTTCTTCTTCTTCTGACTGTAAAGGATCTGATTACATCTGCACAGCCCTGGTTTCAGACCGGGAGATGATGTATTTTCTGCTGCTTTGGTGTTTCCTCTGACAACATTTGCTGTACTCATCAGGCAGCACAAATCTAATGTTTAGCTTGTTATGTTGCAAATGTAATCAAAATAACAGGCAGCTCACTGTGCAGCTGCTTAAATTCACCAAATGCTGGTGCAACGCTCTTGAAATAAGGCTCTATGTTACATTTTAAAACCAGGCCAGCTACACTGAACTACACTTCGACTAAGCTGTTTTGTACTTGTCAGTGTTGATCAAACAGCCTTGCTTCGTCTTACTTTGATTTTGCTTGTTGCAGCTGCAGTGTGTCCTGCTCCTGCACTGGCACAGCTTCAGCGTTCGCTCCCCTTTGTTACTAACAGAGGCCAAGTCACGACCGCCCTCTTCATTTGGATGAGCGAATTGGAGATCCTCCCCGAGGAGTGACATATTAAACAACACCTCCAATCGTGCAACAACTTTTTTTTCATCCAGCGCCTCTGATAATGAGCGGATAAAAACCAGGGAGGGCGGTTGTTTTTTAGCTGAGGCAAGCGATACAGAGGTGGCAGGAGGATTCGGAGGATTATGTGAGAAGCTAATTGAATAAGGCTTTTCTTCGAGCTCAGCAACCCCCCCATCAAAGTGCCATGGCCCTGAGCAAGGTGTGGAGCCCAAAAGTTAAACAGTTCTGCTCAGTGGTGGAAAACTATTAACACTGCAGGAGGGGGGGGGGGGCTGCTCGAGAGCGGGTCATCCTCACACACATTTGAAGAGTTCATTTGATTTGTCTTGATTGCTGTCGGCTCGTTTCAATGGAGCCTGCGAGACGACTTGACTCATCTCCGAGGTGTGTCAACAGCTTGGGATGCTGGTGGCACACGCCCATCGCTGTCATAACAACGTCCGGAGATGGATTATTAGTCATCACGCGTCGAAGAATCTATATATGCTGCATGTATCATGATGTGACTCGGAAACATGAATCAGTTGGACAGAAAATAAATGTATTTATTACTGTGTCAGTAAGAAAAATGTAGTCTTCAGCAAGTTCGATATAAGCTTTGGTTATTATTTTCTGATGTGCATATAATGGTGGTTTAGTATAGCATGGTCTGTCTGTCTGTCTACCTGTCTGTCTGTCTGTCAGCCTATCTGTCTGTCTGTCTGTCAGCCTGTCTGTCTGTCTGTCTGTCTGTCAGCCTATCTGTCTGTCTGTCTGTCTGTCTGTCTGTCTGCCTGTCTGTCTGTCTGTCTGTCTGTCTGTCAGCCTATCTGTCTGTCTGTCTGTCAGCCTGTCTGTCTGTCAGCCTATCTGTCTGTCTGTCTGTCTGTCAGCCTGTCTGTCTGTCTGTCTGTCTGTCTGCCTGTCTGTCTGTCTCTCAGCCTATCTGTCTGTCCGTCTGTCTGTCTGCTTGTCTGTCAGCCTGTCTGTCTGTCTGTCTGTCTGTAGCTCAGGTGGTTAATGGACAGTAGGCAGAACAATGAGAGTAAAATATCAGAAATTTACTGGCAGCAGGAGGATTATTTAAGTAGAAAACAGAAACAGAAACAGAAACCATGTTTCTCATTGATTTCAGTTCCCACCCATCAAAGTGAACATGAAGGGAACATGTCGACTCTCATGGTGACACTTGGAGCCCGATCAATCACTACGGATACCATTAATAAGTGTGCAACATATAAACAGCAGGATGTAAGTGTGATTTAAACAGCTGCCTGTGGAGATTACACCTCACTAAGCATGTTGTGTGTGTGTGTGTGTGTGTGTGGGGGGGGGGGGGGGGGGGGGGTGAGGTGGGCGAGTGACGCTGTTCTTCCTCTGGTCATTTGCGTTGGTAGATTAAAATAAATCCTCCATGTGACGTGTGTGATGTGGGTGAATTGGAAAGTGGGTCCCAATTTCTTTTGTAATGGAAAAAAAAATGATGGTGATTTTAAAAAAGAAAAACCCTGAAATATTTTGGCGATGGTGAAAAACTGGAATGATTGCAATATGAACTATTTAATTATAAGTTACTGCGATTACCACAGCATGGTATAGTAAATGTGCTACTCAGTGATTTATGGATTTAGTTGTAGATTAGGTTGTTTTCAGCTTCTTCTCTGTTTTTTAGTTTTTATGGTTTAAAAATGTCTGTACAGCTCTGTGGTTCTGGCTTAAATACATTTATGTGTCTGGTTTCTTGTGACTCATTAAAAAGCTGCTGAGAATCTAATGAACTCAAATGTTCAAGATCAAATAAACAGAAAAGGGGAAACAACAAGTTGTAAAAGATTTTCACCGCACTCAACAATCACATTCTGTTTCAATCCTGAAATACTTTTACGTGTCTGGCTCCTAAAATCCCCTCGAGCAGCTTCTGGTTTCAATGTCCTTAAGTCTTAGATCCATTAAGAGTCGTCTCTCATTTTTTATCAGAAATGGAGACAAACAAGTGCAAAACTGCGTCAGCATGGAGGAATGTCTCCTTAGTGGAATATCATCTGTGTAATTGGCTCATTAGTCAATTTACACTGTCTACTTTGTATATTCAGTTTTGTGATTCTGTATAAATGTTGTGTTCTAAAAATAGGAATTGAAGAGAGCGCTGTGCACGGCATGGCTTCCCAGTGTCGGCCCTTTTAATGTACAGTCCAATAACGACACACGAGAGTAATATCTTCACTATGTACATGAATTAACTGCTGGGTAAGTAACGTCATTTTTCCAAAACAAATTAACAAACTAATGGAATCTCATCAACAAATAGTAAAATGTCCATTTCTCTTCATGATACGCAGCTAAACATTTCCAGAAAAATGACAACATGAGTAAAACATGTTGTGTGTGGCACAAAGGGTTCTGTGTCCCGCAGAGAAGCTAATTAAACTTCATAAAAAAAACATTAAGGATACTAAAGTAAAACATGAAAGTATGCTGAAAAGGCTTGTTATTTAAATTTACTTTGACATGCAATACACCGTATTATTATTATTACTGTGCAAAAAAAATACAGGCACACTCCGCTCACATATACAGTACAGTAAGCCAATTATACGAGCCCACAATTATTCATGTCCTGGCTCAGCCATGCTGTTAGTACAAATGAAGAGTTGTCTGATTAAAAGTTACAATGCTGTCTGCTGTGATGAGTGTATGCAACTGGGTCAGAGAGGCTGTGAGAGAACAAAATAAAAAAGAAATAAAAAAAAAAACAAAACAGGATGCGGAGAGCGAGGCAGAGACGGAGGGAAAGCCGCGGCAATGATTGGCAAGCATCGGTTTGCTACGTGCTTGGATCAGACACAGCTCCATTTAGAGCGTCCTGTTTCTGCAGAGTCGATCTGAGCAGCTCGTGAAGAGCTGGATTTCACCGATTTAACTCGTGTCTATTTCCTGATGTGTTATTGATGTGACTGTATGTGTGTGTGTGTGTGTGTGTGTGTGTGTGTGTGTGTGTGTGTGTGTTTGTGAATTCAGCATCTGTTGTTTTTAGACGGCTAGCCTTAGGACACGGGCCTGCATACTAATAATACCGCTAATAATGACGACAAGCAAGCAAACAGCGAGAGGAGAGGAGAGGCATGGGGAAGGCAAAGAAGAGCAGAGTGGTTAAAGAAAGAAAGAAAGAAAAAATAGAAAGAAAGAAAGAAAGAAAGCAAGACAGGAAGAAACAACAAGGGGAAGAGAGAGGAAAGAAGTGAAGATGAGAGAAAAAGGGGAAAGAAAAAGAAGATACTTAGCGTAGTCGAGGTAACTAATGATGACAAAAACAAAAACAGGCACTGAGGTTGTGTTCTCCTCTACACTGTGTCTCACATCAATGCAGACCCCCCCCCCCCCACCCCCCCAGTATCTTTTGCAGCTGCAAACACAGCACAGTGAGGACTGTAGTGAAGCACTGAGAGGAGCTGCACAGTGACCTCTCTTTTCAATTAGAGAGAACAGGTAGAGAGCGCCGAGCTGTAAATCAAAAGGAAGCCATTACAAAACACCGGACGCTCTGTCAGGTGGGACTCCATCCTCCATCATGCAGAAACTGTAAACACATCCCGGCTTTCGCAAACAGTTTCGGCTGAGCCACGATGGCAGCTTACTTTCAGGGTAATGACTATTATCATCTGCATAATTTAGATGGTGCTGAGTGTGTGTTAAGCCTCATTCAGCAGAGAGGGAAGGAGGAAGATGGGGAACAAGAGGAGCAACGGGAAGAGGAGGGGCGGTTTTGGCAGAGGGAAAATCATATTGGCGTCTTTGAAAGCAGGATTTGATCATATTCTGTTTCCAGGAGTTGGGGAGTATCACTACATGAGCGAACACAGACCTGGGGGCTGTGGAGTTAGCAATAGATGTATCTTGCAACCCATAATAAAAACGGTACATGGCTGCCGTGATGTCACCCAAAGGTTTCTCTCGGCGAAATGGCAAAAAGGTGGGGGCGTGTGTGGAGGCGAGACTTCAGTGAATGCCGGTTTGCAGCAAGTGTACGCTCGTCCACTTGTCACTCAAAGCGGCCATGTCCTTAATTATGCATAACTTAAAGTCTTTAAATTTAAACAGGTGAGTTATATAAAAAATTCACCCCCAGCACAGTTGTGATGAAGGATGAAATGAGCTCTAGAGGCTGTAAACATGTTTATTTCTGCTGTAAAGTTGGACATTTTAACATGGGAGTGAATGGGGACTGACTGTCTTTTGGAGCCAGACTCAAGTGGTCATTCAAGGAACTGCAGTTTTTGGCACTTCCTGTTACGACCCAGCTTCTGACGTTGCACTTGGTCGCCAACAGACTTCCAGTAAAGGGGCGTGTTGATCTGATGAAACCCGGTCTCTCATATCCTCGCCTCAGGTCTCCTCCATCCTCCATCCTCCATCCTCCATCCTCCAAGCAGCTGAACTTGTGCTCTGAAAGTCAGTTTAAAAATCTCAGTGGGCCGAGCATCCAGCAGGATTATTTCAACATCGATGGCAGCTTCTGCCTTTTGGAGATAAAACTCTTCGCTCGTCGGAAAAGGAAGGAGCGGAAGAGGAGGGTAACAAGTGCAGAGGGAAGGGTGGAAACAACTCTGAGTAAAGAGAGAGAGAGAGAGAGAGAAAAAAAGTAATCTGAATGTATTTAAACTCATCGTCGAATGAGATGCTTGCAAAATTACCCACTCATGGCATGCAGCCTCACTGATTTTATTATGCCATCAATTTTGTGTGTCAATGCTTCCACACCCCACTTCCTGTCTCGCTCATCCCTGTTCGCTCTTCTCCTCCCTCATCTCTCTCTACCCCATCTGCACCCTCCTCCTATACGCAATATTATCTTATTCTCTCTTTTCTTTTATTTATATATTTTCCCCTCAGTATTAAAGTGATTTATCTTCTGTGTTACATTTCTACAGTTGCAAATTAATTATAGATCACAGCCGTCATCACATGGCTGTGCACCATGGAGACGGTGGTGTGTGTGTGTGTGTGTGTGTGTGTTTTCTATCATTGTCACTTAGTTCTCTGCAGTGGAATCATCCAGAAAATCAGGTGCACCAAGAACAAGTATATCATGTCAGAGAATCAGCAGACCCCGGCGCAGACAGAGTCAAATATAGCTTAACTACCTCCAGCTGAATTTTACACGAGCACACGGAGAATTCAGCTCGGATCTGGTCTTTTCGTGTTCGTCTAGACTGAGAGAGATGAGGAACTGTCCAATCCTGCTGCACTCATGTTGTAGATAAAGCTGCTATTGAGCATTTCATTAAATATCTAAGAACTGAATTAAATGGTTCAGAAGTTGAGCATTATACATTATATATTATATATTTGTTGAACTGTTGTGCAGCAGTGGCAAATGTTGCGTCATAGCTTCAGCAGCAGGTGAATCCGGCTCTGAGAGTGAACAGTGAGTCTGATGTCACGCTGCGTCGCTCCCTGTCTGACCTTCATGTTTGTGAAGGCAATTTAAAGCCACGTCCGATCCGAACACACTCGACATGACACGGCCGTTCACGTAGCGTGGGCATGTGCTAACCGGTGTAAACAGAAAGTAGATTGCCAACTCTGCATTAAAAAAGAACAGCGAAGACAGCTGCTAGCAAAGACAACGAGGTCAGTAACGCTAGTAATTCGTTAACCCGTGGTCGGCAGTGTTTAGTGTGGACGCCGGGTGTAAACGTAGCCGCAGATACGCATTGTAAAACTAAAAGGTTTTAGTGTGGAGTCTGAATCTGCAGCAGGTCTGGCAGACCCTGCAGCTAACAGTAAAAGCAGCTATGTAGAGAGCTAAGGGAGGCGAAGTTCACGAAAGGCTTTCAACTTTTCTCATTTGTGTATCAAACTAAAAGTTTTTGCAGCGGCACAGTCGTTCATGTAAATCCCTGACTGGGCTGACAGTCATGTTCATGGCTCTAAAGATTTAGAGTATGGTGACAAACAGAGGTCAGCGTTGGTGTGACATATTAGGGCCCCGTGTCTCTCCAGACAAATGGTTCTTTTCTCTAATGTGGCAGGAAGTGGCGAGCAGAGTGGTGCTTACCCAGCCTAGCATAAAGAAGGTAATTATACTGACATCTCATTGCCTCTGAATTTATGCTTCTGTAATGGCTTAGACACACTGAACCCGCCGCTGCAGAGACCGGGCCCTGACTTGAAATGATACTTCCGCCATTGTATCTGCTACTTTATTGTTATTTCAGCTGATAGTTTTCATAAAGAGGATTTTGTCCAAACTGTAATGATATGCGTTTGGCTCACCTGTGCTTGATGAATGTGCTCTTTGTAAGTCTGTGTGAAAGCACACTGAACGACTAAAATGTAAATGTGATTGCACTCACACATGCAGAGAGAACAATTGGCCCCATGGTTTGCATAAAATGCCTTCATTTGTGGAATCGAACAACACCCTCGTTGTTAGCTGTTAGCGATTGCTGGAATAAATGTTCAGAGGCAATTTCACATGTCAGTCAGTTGACTGTGCGGTTCCTCTCTAACTCCAGACTCTGTGCGAGCAGAGAGGCCCACAGTCACATGATGACATGTCTCACATCAGCTGAAGAGTGGCCATTTACAGGCTGCTGATAATAAAAAAAACATGAAACAAGGACCAAATATATGCAGAGTTACATATTTAGCCCCTCTGGCTACATACAGTTGCATAACCTTGTAATTGTGTATCTTATACTATCTAAGACTATAACGCCGTCTGTAGGTGAATCAGAATCACATCGCTCTGGTGCTCAGAGCTTAAAAATATCCTGAAATGGTTTAAGGCCAAAACATCTGGCTGATCTGCTGCTCTGCTATGAAGCGTCCAGACCTCTCAGGTGGTCTGGGACAGGTCCACATACTGTCCCCAGAGTCCAAGGGCCCCATCTTACCCTTCAGCGCAAAGCAGCGTAAAAGCGAGTGTCTTTGCTGGTTTCGGACCGACACAGTCGTCATTTTACCGGGTTGTTTAAATAACAAATAGACTTGTTGCCGCATCGCTGTGTTGAGGCAGCGGAAAAGTGACTGCTCGATTTGACGATGCGCGTTGGACTGATAAAATAAAGCCCCAAATCTCTCAGGTTGTCTGGGACAGGTCTGCACTCTGTCTCCAGAGTTAAAACTGAACAAACTCCCAGAAAAAAACCTGAGATCTGCTCCAATTCTCAGCTCTTTGAAATCAGGCCTGAAGACTTCATATTCTATTCTACTATAGTTTGTTTTTATCTCCGGTTTTATTTTATTCAAATCCTATTTGAATGTGTCTTTATTTTTCATCTTGCCTTGAGTTTCTTCCCATAATACATATTACTATATGTGTTTTGTGAAGCACTTTGAATGGCCTTGTTGTTGGAGTAAACAGACGGTACTTTATATATATATGCTGCTCTTTGAAGTGGAAAAGGACAAAACTGGGCTAAATTCGGTTGCAAGTTTCACTGTGTATCAGCTCCTAACTATCCACTGAAAAGTGCTGTTACATACTGTAGATGGTTATATATGAATGAAGACATCTAACCGAGACATCAAGACGTCTGGTAGATCATCAGTTCAACGAAAACTGTAGCTGTGAAGGTAAATCCATCATTTACATTTGGACAGACGTTTGGGGCATGAGCCGATGATGGCGGTTGTGTTCATTGCATATGCATTGCATTGCATACTGTATAAATATAGTGATAAAAAACATTAATACTGAATGATTTCTCGTGGGTTGCATGGTTGACAGCCAGTTTCCAGAGCAGCTGCGAGGAACCATGAAGGATCAGAGTCTGTAGAAGTAGAAGTTTGTCAAAAGGCTTTCGAAAGCACTTTGGACACATGCAGCAGGATACTTTAATATTCTCTCTCTTTTTATATTCTCTCCTCATAGCAGACTTCCCCCTCTCCTTCCAAACTTGAAACGCTGTCTGAGAGAAATTACATGAATAAACATTTTTTTTTTTTTTTTGCTTTTGTCAGGCCCTTCACCTGAACCTCAACTCACTGTGTTGAGACACATAATAGCAAAAAATTGTGCCGTAGACAAGCTTGGCACAAAATGCATGTTGGCACTCGGTATCAGGAGCTCATTTATTCATCGCCGCGACTTAAACTGAAAGGATTCTGTCATTCTGTCTCCCCGAGTTTGACATCACCACCCCTACATCTGCACGGACCTCTTCAGAAGTTCTTACAAAACCTAAAAAGGAAAGTAATTTGCAAAGGGAATTGATCGTAACATGAAACTGTCTCTGTTGTTTTGCTCGTCTTTCAACGAAAACAAGTTTGGTGTCAGGAATAAATATCATGTTTCATGTGATAATTCTACTTTATCTGAGACTCTGGGGATTTTACTTTTGTCTTTTACTTTGAGCAGCTCCACAGCACCTGTTAGGGATATTCCTAAATGTCTTTTCCTTCTCTGTAACCACACACACACACACACACACACACACACACACACTCAAAGTTCCCATTTTGAAAAGGCGTGTTTCTGTGGGGGAAGTGGGGAAGCTGCAGCAGAGCCCTCATTTCCCGACACGTCTGATAACTTTTCTTTTTTTTTTTCAGGCAGATGACAATTAAGTAATGGGGTGTCAACAGTCTAACCTGCTATTAGTGTGTTTTTCTTGTCATAGTTGTCCAGCCGGAGACAGGGACACGGTGAAAGGAAGAGGAGGAGAAAATGAAGGGGTTGTGCAGAGGAGGAGAGAGAGTGGTAGAGGAAGAGATGACGGCTGTGAGGGCAGGCAGGAGGAAAATAATATTTTAAATGTGTTTTTTTTTTTTTTCATTTGTATAGAAGTCACAGTAACTTCAATTACAAGCAAAGGTATGTATTAAACGTAAGATGGAGGCCATCTTGGAAAATAACAACCATTCTCTCTGCAACGTTCTGGCAGGACAGAGAAGCAGCAAACGTCTCATCTCAGTCTGGATATTGATGTAAACTACATGTGCAGGTGATACACATGCAATTACATATGTTTTGGTTCGTCTTCATACGGATCTTCATGCAGATCTCAGTATTTATATATTCATATTTGAGCCAGTTGTGTGTGGCGTTCGACACATACTGAAAATACAGGGTTAACACACGGGGTTGACCCAGTGTAGGGAAGTGTGTCAGTAGGTTAACTTTACCCAGTATCCATGGGTAGAAAACCACGTGAGACAAGGGGCTGTTTTGAACTAAATAAAGTAAAGTTAACCCAGTTTTGTGTCTGTGCTATTTGAACACACACACACACACACACACACACACACACACACACACACCCAGTGATATTCAGCGGAAACCATTCCTGCTGTGGAAGCTTGTTGTTGATAGGGCAGAGAAAGATTATTACTATGAAGAAGAGGACAGGTAGGGAGAGTAAATTTCAATAAAGACCTAAAAATATCAATAACTGGAAGGAACTTGTGGTTGTTTGCTTCTATCAACCAATCAAGTTGCAGGAAAATCTCTCCCTCTGTTCACAAGCGTTGAATAATGGCCAGGAGTGTTTTTGCAAGAATGTTATGATGTCACATTCAGGCTCAGGATAGCGCATTTTTGGGAAACTGGGACAGACGGACAACCCAAAAACATCGTGCCTCCGGCCACGGCATTAAAATCAGCAAGAAAGAAAGAAGAGATGGGTCAGAAAAGATAAAGAGGGGGAGCGACTGAGAGCGAAGGAACATGCAGAGAGACGGGATGGGAAGCGAAGGGTGAGGAAGCAGCACAGACGTCTTGACTGGTTATTAGTGCTCGGGGTGTTTGTGTCAGAGCCGCTGTGGATTAGACATCCTCTGACACATCATATTTCTTCACCTTTTAATTGGCCTGTCACGCCTCTGACCACCCCCCCACCCTCAGGCGTGTTGGCCATGATTTGGCCCTGCTGGACGGGGGCCCGGATCTCACACCATTTTTAACAGTTTGTCGTAGAAGTTATTAAGAAATTATCACGTTTTTTTTTTTTCATTTTATTTATAATTGTCAACACGTTTCAGAAGCTGCAAACACTGAAAGTTATTCCAGCTGTGACTGATATTCTCCTCTTGTGACGTGTTGAATCGGGTGGTCAGACAGTTTCACTTCATTCAAGCGACATCTCATCTTCCCTGATGTGGTTTTAACGTAAAGTCTCTTACACTGGGGTGAACATCCAGAAGAAAGAAATCTTTGATAATCACACTGGCAACAAGGCGGACGCTACAATTAACACGTCACCTAAACACCTCACATGCATGCAAACAGTAGAAACTACACTTTACAGATGTTCCATGAACGCCTCAAATGCAGGCAATCCGTGGATGCTAGCTACAGCACACATCATCAGGGGCCTGGGGGGGGGGGGGGGGGGGGGGGGGGGGGGGGGGCAGCAGCAGAGCAGTGTGTAGGGTCTTTATGTGACGCTTAAAGAGGTTTATAGTTATCATTACAAAATGTGCCAATATGAGGGGCAGTGGGGGGCTCTCTGTGGGAGGAGGGGGGGGAGCATCTGCCTGGTTTGCCTCTACAGACGTTGCACCTCTGACTGGCAAAACAAGTGCTCATCAACAATGTTTTCTTCTCCTTTTACATCAAGATCAGCTTTGTTTCTAGCAGCCAGTCGTGGGTCATGCAAATTATGACTGTTTCTCTAAGTAGGTGACGGTAACGTGACATTATACTGCCGCGAAAACCTCGTACGCAGGAGGTTAAACAAGGACAAGGCTGATGTTCACTGCTGTGAACTGCACCCACTCACACACTTTTTGTTTTTCCTCATTCTCTCGAACACGATCTGCAGTTCACATGGAAGCTTCGGAGCATTTTTAGACACATGATTATAGAGTCGTCATTAACATTTAATTGGATAATGCTTGTGTGATGAAATGATCAAGTGAGATACTGAAGAATTCAACAAATGATTTGTTAATTTCGAATATGTTTATAATAAACACTTGAGAGAACTGGGGAATTGCTTTTATGAGCAGCCTACACAGCAGTACAGACAGTTTGGTGTGGCTTTTTTGGATGTAAGTCCAAGCTGCCTGTTAATGCCAGATGTTATGTTTTATCCTCCTCACCCTCTTTCCTCCTCTGTATATCACTCATGTCATCATCATGCTATCACTCACTGTCATATCATAGTACAAACAAAATGCTCATGTATGGATTCATTTGACAGAGGACCGTGTCCAGAGTGACGTACACGCAGCTTTCGTCATTCCCTCGGCTGCCGGCGCAGAGACGTCAGGTTTGATCCCAGTGTGAGATGATCGGTGTCCGTCCTCAGAGCGAGTCTCAGCGCTTCTCACCATGTGTGCAGATGTTGAGCTACACAGGGGCCCTTCTCTGTGACAGTCATTTCTCATCTTGCGTTTCTTCTCCTTTTCTGTCTTGTGATTGTGGGTAATTTTCACTCCCATCATTCACATAAGTACATGCTTACACACACACACACACAATGCATCTATGTATTTGAAAGATGTGTTTGTGATATAGGGCTGAATGGAGAGTGTTTCCCTATGTATGTGTGTGTGTGTGTGTGTGTGTGTGTGTGTGTGTGTGTGGGTGAATGCACGGATCTTCTGACTTAAAAAGGTTTGATTGTGTCGTCCATCTCTTTCAGCAGACCGCTCCTCTTTTGTGAAACGTAACAAAAAGCTTTGGGAACATAAGGTTTTTTGTATTCTCTCATTTGTTTCCGGTGTCTCTCTCTCTCTCTCTCTCCTCTCTCTGTTTACCAGTGACTCACAGTGAAAAGCTTCTTGTTTTGATGATTAGGAAATGCATGGCAGCAGAATTTGTCCTCCAGGAGTGGAGAGAAAGAGGTAATGATATCTAGCTCAGTGCAGTGCTGTGTGGGTAATTTACCAAGAGAATGAGGCCAGCGCTCGCTTTTCCACTGAGACGCTTCTCTGTTTGTCTTTAAGAGTGTTGACTGGACCTCAGTCGACCTGCTACGATGCGCACTCAACTAAAAACGAAACATTACATCCTACGATTGCAGAATAATTATAGCTCATCACGAGCAACTTTGAGCAAGTCATCAAAACGGGTTGACAGTCAGGATGACAACTTGACGCAGCAGATGTTGAATGGAAGATACTGACCTGTTTTTGTATTAGTGAGTGTCTTTAAGTTTTGGCTGAACAGGAAACTCAGACTCTAAAGCTACAAATTAAAAGCATGACTCTCAGCTGTTCGGGTTATCTCTGCTTTTAGAAGCAATTTATACCAGTGTTCCTTCAGATATTACGACACATTCGCATTCGTCGTGAAAATATTTTATCCAAAGATAGATAACTGCTTCATGAACTGCTTATTAAAACTGCCTCTCCAGCTACGTTTAATTAAATGTGATCCTGTCAGGGATGTGTGAAGGAAACACTGCTGTGGAGTTAATTTCATCCATCCTCCTCTCTGGTATACTTCGTGTTTAATAGATGTACCTTTTGTTATAAATTGCTTCGCTGTGCACGGCTGTGTGAGAGCAAATCTACGGTAACACCAGTTCATCTGATGGGATGAACTGATCCGATGGGACGTACTGGCCCTTTAAATACAGTGGTGTCTCTTGTCTTATGGTTGGTTTTTCTGTCAGGGGCAAAGTGCCATGCAGATGCTTGATTTGAAAAGATACAAAAGGATGACATGATTTATAACATTAATACATTTTATATATTGTTCAGTTTCGCTAACCTGCCATTTTCTGACCTTCTCACTCTCAACTCCGCAAACCCCCCGCACCTGTACCCAGCAGGTTGCACTGGAGGCAGCAGGAGCAGCAACTCGTTTGAGAATAACTTTTACTATGTTTTTTTTGGGGGGGAGGAAAGGGGCTTATGTTACTTCCCCTCCCTCCTACGTGCCAATGAAGTTCCTCTGCGCCACAATAATAAGTTTTGAAGACCAAGCAATATTCAGAGGAGCAAAGATCAAAGTATGATCAGCCCCAACAGTGCCACTGGTGACATGGTACTCATCCGAAATGTATTATTTATGCAGCTTTGAGCGTGGCTTTTGGTAATTCAAATCAATGAAATATTTATTTAGTTTTTTATTATTCACAATAGAAGCTACTAAATTCATGGATTTGGGTTTTGTTGTTTTATTTTGAAAGTACACTAACTGATTTGTTCGTCCACCAGTTTTTAGTAAAAACAAATAGAGGACACCACATTAATATTTAATCAATATCTCATCATTTTTAAATTGTTGTGAACTTGTGATTAAACAGTAAACTGTCCAGCAGTTATAGAGAAACATGATGATTGATGTGGAGCTGAGTCTGTGTCCACCTAGTGACTGTAACTCCAGTATTCCCTCTCTTTTACCTGTCTTTGGTCTCCACCAGCTACTGAGGCAAATATCTGACTCTTTAGCTGCTAAATGCTCCGCTGTGTTCACCTGCTGAGGCCCAAAACGACACTATGAGAGCGGTGAGAGGGAACCCGAACGGTGAAGTCGAGGTCGGATAAACAAGGAGCTGAAAACTGGATTTAAAGCTCCTTAAAGCCGCGGGGAGCTGGAGACCTTTCACATTGTCACACTGTCATTTCCACAAGCACCGCTCAGAAAAAACTTTGGCAAATCTATTTTTTATCTGGTTGTTTTTTTGTTTGTTTGCCCTTGACGTACTTACTACTTTAACAACACATTTCTCCTTAATTTGTTTTCAGACGTCAAATATAAAAGTGCAGCATTTACTGCTCTTAGAATAATTTAAATAATTTAATCCAAAATGTTTCTTCTTATTTTTCTTATATTCCCATAATTAGGCGTTTTTAAAGTACTTTTGTTACCTTAGACGCTAATTAATGGTTTACCTTACAGCAGCTCCGAGATACAAAAGTACATTTGAAAACCCAAAAGTAATGTCAGCTTGAGAGAAAACACGTTAGGATTCATGAGAAAAAACCTCAGCTCTAGGAAAGTAAAATGGTACCTAAACACTTGTGCTCATAATTTCCATTAAACAGCCATTCACACACACACACACACACACACACACACACACACACACACACGCACATTGTGCTCGTCATCATCAGCTGCTCTGACCTCTTGTTTCTACAAGCTCTCGTCTGGCCAAACGTGGAAAAGACAAAGTTAAATAAAAGTGTAATTCGAACATTTTCACTGCGTGGCACCTGCTACAGATGTGATGTGTAGGAGTCCTCATTAATGTATTGCTGCGCTGCTGAAATTAATTTACTGATGAAATATTCTGCACGGCCATCTGGCAGGCTGATAAGTCATGCATCAAAATCAGCAGGGGAGGGTAACTGATTAAAAAACGCTGCTATAAGGAAACTAATGTATAAATTAATTTGACTGACATCTATGTTAGTCAACATCCAAACCCATGCTCACTTTAAGTGTCCTTTTACTTTTTATGTTCTGCTGTAACGTCTGAAGTGTGAAGTGACGGGAGACATCTGAGTAAATATGCAGGAAGCTTGCAGTGTACAGAGAGCAACCGTATGTAAACTCTTAGATCCATGGATGTAACGAGGTGGTGGACAGGTGAATTTTCAGTGTCGACACTTCTGATGAAAATGTTTTGATGAAAACTAAGGTCTGTGCACGTGTCAGGGACTCCCAAGGGTTTACGACTGACACAGTAACAATTTAAATCAAAATACAAAAACAGGAAAATGCATCACGGGAAGGTACGACATAATTATAGAGTAAATCTTTAGGTTAGTCACGGTTGAATTATAAAAAATCATTGTCACTGTAATGAACAAAGCAGAAGCATTTCAACAGAGAGACAAAATATACGATGTTTCCTCTAAATCCTCAAATAGCTTGTTAAATACAATCACAATCACAGTTTTGCTGAATAAAAGGGGGGATTAGCTGCGTTTTGATGCCAGTAAGCGTTCTATTACTTATACTAATATAATTATTATACATTTAGTAGAGAACGGAGTTCATGCTCCCTGATACTGGAATTTATTTTTTTCATTACACTGGGCCCTTTCCTTTAAAAGTGGTTTAGCTAATTAGGGCTATCATGCTGTTATCAGGCTAAACACAATCCTGTTTATTCTCATCCAGCTCATTCGGTTGATTTGTTCATACTGAAGGAAGTTATCTAGAAAAAAACAGTGAGCTCTTATTTTTGAATTAAGGACAAAATGGGATGTTGACACCGTGACCAGGATTCATGTAACTGGCTCAGTGCTGATCATGTGATAGCAGTTACATGAGGCGGGTGTGTTGGGAAGCTTCCCAGCATGCAACTGGGGCAACAGATTGATGGTCATAAGTCTGGGGCTCATGGGGCAGGTAATGTAAATAACTTACCTTCATGTCAGCAGTGAAAATATTTTACTAGAGTGAAATGAGTCCGCTCTGTCTCAGGGAAAGTGTCATGACACTGTTGATAGTTTTTATCTGACCAGTGACGATCTTAGACTCTGAGGGCGCCCGGGAAAGAGGCCAGTCAAAGACTTTTGGCAGGCACTACAATTTACAGATGTTCCCTGAAAGCCTCACATGCAGGAAATCCATAGATGCTAGCTACAGCACACATCATCAGGAGCCCCACTTAGTGGCAACAGCAGTGCAATGTATAATGTCTTTATGGGAGGTTTAATGGGGTTTGTAGTTTGTAGTCTGGGGGTCCCATCAAACATGTTACAAATGTTCCCTGATTGCCTCAGATGCAATGGGTAGATGCTAGCTACGGCACACATCATAAAGGGCCATTGTATAGCGTCTTAATGAGAGGTTTAAGGGGGTTTTTTGGTTGTCATTTCAAAATGTGACAATATGAGGGGCCATCAAGGGCCCCTTTTACCCTTAGGGACCCTAAGCAGACTGGTTTCCCTGTCCTGATGATGCGCCTCTGTATCTGACTGACAGATATCACTTTGCAGTTGGTCATGTAGGTCTGTAGGACAACAAACTTAAGTGTCTGTTAAAGAGATGTACAAACTCTGGGCCTGTGAGGAGTCTGCATAGAGAAGTGTTTTAAGAGCTGAAATCTCAGTTTGTTTACTTGTCTGACTGGAAAAATGGTTGCGTGACATTGTGCGACTGACTTAAGCAAAGTGCTTTATTTTGTTGTTACATAAACTCAAGGTTAGTTAGGCTGGCACTCCTCCACTCTGTGCAGTACACCGCTGCACACTGACTGACAGAGGAGGATCGTGGACGGATGAGCTGCTATCAGTTTGATTCATCGTACTGTAACTGATATCAAATGGAAATGTTAATATTTGGCATATTGAGTTAATTTAGAGATGATTTTAATCTGTAGTCACTTGGCAGGTCACAATTAAAACACAGGCACAGTGACAGAACAACACTTAACAAACAGCTACCCACACACACACACACACACACACACACACATTATTGTCTGACATTAGCTGTGGGGACAATTGTTGACATACTTACCCAAACCCCTAACCTGAACCCTTAAACCAAGTCTTAACCCACAAATAACCTTTTCAGCTTGTGATGTCCAGCATTGTGGTCCCCATGAAGCACCATGGACCCCACAAATACAGTAAAACAAGCACACACACACACACACACACACACACACACACACACACACACATACATACAGGACAACATTTCATTTTGGCTCTAAAGCCACTGATCAAACTACATTTCATAAATTTTAGCTGCTGCCACTCAGACACAGAATTTTCAAGTCACATAATCCAGAGAAAATTGAACTAGTCACTGTCTGGTCTTCTTTTCATTTGCCCCTGTGTGACTCGCATGCTGTAGCTACGTTAGTTTGCAAGTCCATATAAACACGTTTCACCTCATCAGAAGTTACAAGGCAGGGGGAGTTACAAGCTTGTGAAGAAACACGAGTCGTGTTAGAGTCTATAAAGTGAAGACCATCTGCAGTTTTATCAGTGGAAAGCTGGAGGAATATAAATAAATGAGTGAGGGGCCGTGTGCAGGTGTTGCCTCTACCTGTCTCCTTGCTGATGGTTAATTCCACTGTTGACATTTCTTTACTCTCCGTTCCCCTCGCACTTAATTTCTTTTGGTCTCTGGCTGCTGCGGTTGTTACCGCGGGGGCTGTTTGCCACAGTGCGCGGTGACCAAGCCTTTCACCGCCAATAATCTCCACACTGACTGCGGCAATGAAAGGCAGGCAGCAGTCAGAAGGTGAATGAATAATTTAGCTTCGGTGGGCTGTGTGGCCAGGATAGACACCGCTAACCCATATAGCAAAGCCCTGGTGGGCTGTCAGAAGTGTGGGCTTGGTTGGACTGAGGTAGGCCTGCCAGATTAGCTCCGACATCCAGTAAACAATTAGAGCTACTGTCCTTCTGTGGGAAATAGTCAGAAACACAGTCTGAGCTCTCCTGACACACTGTATCACTGTGCTATGGATCCACTTCACCCTGTGTCGGGATGTGAAACTGTTCAGTGGATGTGGCTGAGGCTCGGGCTGTGAGCGTGCGGGGTTTGGACGGAAAATTGGAGCATTGAAACTCATACAAATTAAAGTAGAAAAATCCGAGCAAATGATGACGGAGTTGATAAAAGTGGGCAGATCCGTCAAGAGAGGCAAACTGGGCTAGTGAGGTCACATCAGGTAAAACCAATGTAGTAAATGTACTACTACTGAACTGCACTATTGCAAACGAGCGTGCAGAATTAGCCCCCTGGTCTCTGCCCACAGCACTGAAAAAGTTAGAAAGTGCCTAACCTTTTTATTTTGGTTGTTTTGTTTCCTTCAGTTCTGCTGTCAGACACAGAGCTTTGGAAAAGCGCTCTATAAACAAAGTTTGAAGTTCTCATTATTGCTGCCCCCAGCGGGCCCCTTCCAGTTGATCTTCGGGAGCTTCTAACCGGGGATTCTTTACTGTGCATCGTGGGTGAGAAAAATGGAGAGGGTTTTAATCTTAAAGCAGCCAAGCATGCAGCCTGAAGCAATAAAAAAAAAAAAAAAAAAAAAAAGAAAGTCTGGCACCATCCGGGCTGCAGCAGGAGAAATGATGACCCCACATAAACCAGTGTCTCTTAAAACAAACTTAAACAAACAATCCTATAATAGTCCTAACACGGAAGAGAGGCGGAGTGTGAAGGAAGTTAAACATGAGCACCTGTAATCACAGCCGAATAACAAGAGACAAGAAGTGTGGGGTTAAGAGCGTCTAACAGGAGCACCTGGAGAGGAGTTACTGATGCTAGAAGAGCTCCACTCATTCACTTTGTCAAAAAGATAACAAGTCAAAGTGTCCTGTGGCTGAACAGAGAGAGCCCGACGCTCCAGACAGCCAACACCTCCACATTAAGTGGAGGATATGTGTCCTGTCTGAAGCGTCCTGTCTGGTCCAACACGCCTCTTTAAGAGAGACAAATAGCTGGCGTAGCTGTGGAGTAGTTCACAGGGTTTAAATGTGAAAGAATTTGAGAGAACAACTCCGCCGTTTGCTGACCGGCCGGGCTGATGGACTGTTGATGATTTATCGGTGGCTGTTTTCCAGACCAGTATCTCAAAGGGAACGTGAAGCTTGCAAGATTGAAATGGTCTATGCGAGGCTACTGCAGCCAGTGTAATACATGCTGTACAGTAGGATACATTATGGTGTGGGGTGATATGAAACAGAACTTTTATAAATCCAACTATAAGCTAAGAACTTCCAGTCAGAAATATATATATATATAAGTCTTTTCTCGAAGTGAAGTGTCACCAGTTCATACAAATATAAATATGTTCATATGACAGTCGACCCGATCTACCTGATATTGCTGTACCATCAGTGTATCACAGTATTATCAGTGTATTACAGTACCGTCAGTGTATTACAGTACCGTCAGTGTATTACAGTACCATCAGTATATTACTGTACTACCAGTGTATTACAGTACCATCAGTGTATTACAGTACCATCAGTGTACTACAGTACTATCAGTGTATTACAGTACCATCAGTGTATTACAGTACCATCAGTGTACTACAGTACCATCAGTGTACTACAGTACCATCAGTGTACTACAGTACCATCAATGCTCCTCTACCACTACCTCTACTACAGCACTGGAGCAGTGGAGAGTGTGAAGGGGAAAATGGAAACATTAGTTGTGGTTCAGGTGGTGGGAAACATGAAGGGGGCATTACTTGTGGTTGACATGGCGAGTGCATGCAGCCGTGTGGTGACTGACAGTTATGATCCACTTAAAGCCATGACAAAAAGGGAGAATTGATTTTCCCAGGCTGAGCGCGGGCAGTCGGCGATGCCCTCTTGAGCCTTGGCATTTAATGTGTGGTTGAGGTGTGTGTGTGTGTGTGTGTGTGTGTGTGTGTGTGTGTGTGTGTGTGTGTGTGTGTGTGCCCTCCAGAGATGTATCAATATCCCTCTCTGTGTTTCAGAGATGGTAAATGTTAAAGGGGTGTACTGATGTGAGAGCTGGTCTTGGTTCTGCCGTGAGTCTGTGACTGGTTCAAATCCTGAAAAAGAAGCGTCTGCTCAGAGGAAGTGGATGTGTTCTGCTTTGTCCCGGAGTCACTCACGGGAGCAGATGGTGTAAATTTTCACAAAGACACAAATATGCAGACACATTTCTTTTCATCTGGTTCATAAAGCCGCGAGGACTGTTTGTGTTCCTGCTGGAGCACTGTGGAGCTGGGCCCTTTGAGCCCCTGTGCAGCGGATACAGTACAGACCTAAATACATGTAGACATGACCCTGATCAACAGTTTGCATGTCAGAACTTACGTCTTTCCTTCGACCTGTCGGTGAAAGCAGGAGAAAAGCAGCAGCTTCATCGATTGTGTCACATCAGTGACAGTCTGCCACAGTAGCTGTCGTTTGCACACGGTTATTTATAGAGCCTGTATCAGTAATTCATCACATGCACCTGTAAACATCATTGGCAGTGATGCCTCTATTGTTACTAAATGTAAGAAGGTGATCAGTGATTCAGTTTGTGTTTGTGCTGTTATCGAAACAAACTTGAAAATTGGTGCACAATAGGAGATACTTACCGAGGATTTGCAGCTTGAACGTTCAAATTGCACTTGTCTCGATTCACTTATGAATCGCGCTGACAGAAAAGCAACACCACCGAAAACTGCGTGTTTGGTCTGATGTGATGTATCTGAAGGCGCGCCTGTTGATGGGAGAAGTGAAACGAATGCTGACCAGCTGGAAACTGAACATCTGAGAAGAGGTGTAACATCTGTTTCATTAAACAAACACTGAGGATGATGGAACTCCTGATCTTTTTTATTTAATTTGAATTTGCTCATATATAAACTTCCTCCTCCTGGAGAAATACTCATGGTTCAAAAAGTTCAGCAGCAGGAACTACTTTCTTTTTGTGTTTCATTATTCTATATTAGCTGCACTAACTGCAAACCACATAAACTGCAGCTCATTTACATGTGTAGTCTTAACAAATACCCAACTAAAGATTTGCAGAGACACATTGTATGGTAACGTGCAACAGGCTAAGTAATATTAAAAACACAGGGAAATAAAAGGATTCCTCTAATGTAAATACAAATGATAACATTGATCTAAGAAAAGCAACCAGTTGGCTGCACCCCAGGTTAGGAGGCATTGCTGTAGAAAGCCATGTGTATGCTGGTCTGAAGTCTGTGTGAGGTCTGCACTTTGTCACCATACATTCTGTTTTTATAAATAGCAAAGTTTACGTGTGGGATTTGGTGTCTGGATGATTTTATATCATTTCCACACTTGGCACCGGGTGTGTCTTAAACACCGGAAAGGCTTGTGGATGTGACTGTAACTGAAAATGACTTATTTTAGGGACGGACTTGAGGATTGCTTTGGCAGATTTCAGTGGCTGTTGTTGTAGATGACCGTAGATAATTAGCCAACGATTTGATATTACACAGCGGCTGGCTCCTGACGGGGCGGTGGAGGTGGACGTCCAGACTCGGCTCGCTCCGGCTCATCCCAGCATCCACTGCGTTTTCACGTCAGGTCATAAATATTAAACGTGAGAAAGCTTATGGCCGGCCCCGATCGATCTGTTAAGATTGAATCCGTAAACCTCTCGCATTCCCAGGTGATCTATTCTGACCAGACTCCCCGACTCTCTGAGCGGGAAACCTGCTCCGACTGTCGGGGCAGAAGACTCAGCCATCTGTAGAATCAGGATTTCTACATGCAACAGCCTCACACAGCACCTTCTTCTAGACAAGGGGGAGATTTCAAGAAGCTGTTAGCCATTTTCTCTCCTTCCCCTCCACACACACACACACACACACACACACATACACACACACACACACACACAGAGAACTGAACTGAAATGAGCCTGCCAGCTACTGTTAATGACTCCTGCTGCGCCCCAATCCTCCAGACCCCACTGTCGATTATGCTCACTGGTTCAGGGAGAGGAAGAGAGACAGAGATAGAGATGTGGAGGAAAGGGAAAAAGAGAGACAGCGATTGGGGGAAAGAAAGAAATGGTAAAAGCCAGAGCTAGATATTGCAGGGAGAAAAGAGAAGTTGGCAGGCTGGTGGCCCTGGCTTGAAATGTGTGTGTGAGACCAGGAGCTTCCAATGAATAAAGGTGTGCTTGAAAACGGAGGAGATCATTGTGTAAGCCTACACATGATTGGCTGTAGCGGCCCTTCACTGCATGTCATCCCCTCTCTCTCTCTCTCCCTCCCTGACTTTCCTGTCTCTCTCTCTCTCTCACTGTGGCTGTCCAAATAAAATAAAAATACCCAAAAAAAATAACTTTAGAAAGTGAATGTGTAAACAGAAACCTGAATATACAAGCTCCCAAAAATAAAGTTCACAGACACAAAACACGGCTTTTCAAATAATATAATATATGAGATGTAACAGTGATATAATGTTATTGATGTTGTGGAGAATACACAGGTGTTCCAGGTGTTGGGGAGAAACAACTGCATATGTGAATACAGTAGTATAATGTATAAACATAATGAGGAAATCTTCAGTGAAAATGAGTTTTGTTTTCCACCAAAATATATGAGCAGTGCAACATCCACCCGTAGCAGCTACAGCATGATTAAACACCGTTTGGTCACAGCACTTAGTGAAAGTTAGAGAAAGAAGGAAGGTGATTATTACGTCTATGCGGTGAATAAATGTAGAAAATGTAGAAATGTTGCCTGAACAACATAATCATCAAAAGCAATTACATTTGTCAACATAATAAGGAAAACAAATCAGTTCACGGCATATAAATGTCATTTCTAGGAGAAACCCACCCAAACCAACAGTAGACATCTCCGCAACCAAGCCAGCACCGCGTGGATCCGTAGCATCAACTATTAAAGCAGGGAATGGCGTCCAATAAAAGACAGGTGCGAGCCCTTCGAGGCAACACCCAGCCACAGCCGGGCGGAGGATCCCGCAACAGCAACATTTATGGGAATATTCCCTGAGTGGGATGAGGAGGTGAAGCAGGAAAGGCTAGCATCCAGCCCACGGCGACATGCTGCAGCAAAGACCATTCCTAATGTGCACTGCCTCTTTCATTGAGGTGCTCCCAAAGGAAAATCTGAGGAGGAAGTAGAGGAGAGGAGGCGGAGGAGGAGGAGGAGGAGGAAGGAGGGTGAGACACGTGGAAAGATGCGACTGAGCCCAGAGTAGTACGCTAACTGATCCGAGGGGCATTATTCTTCACATCGCCTTATTCACTGCAGCTGTCCATCACCCCAAACCCCCCACCCCCTCTCACACATACCTCCTTCCTCTCTCTCTCTCTCTCTCTCACCCTCTCTCTCTCTCATTTTTATTTTCCAACAGTCTCATGCTGGGGCTCATTAATTCCTTCCAGGTCTCTAAGCAGCACAGGAGCAGTTAAACGGCACCTTTATAACACAGCGTCTACATGCAGGGTTTCTTTTTCTCTCTGCCACGAAATGTTCTATCTATCTATCTGTTTCCATATTGGTCGCTTTAATCTGTGGTCTGTCATTCATTCGTCATTCCTTCTTTCTCCTTTTTGTCTCTTGCCATCTATCTCTCTCTCTCTCTCTCTGTCTCTCCCCCTCCCTATCTCTCTCTCTCCACTTTGAAGGCGTTTGTATTCTGATCAGCTCCCTTAGAAGCAGCCCACCAGGATTTCCATTTCCAGCCTGATATAAAATTTATTGCTTGTTGGCCACTGAGATCAAATGCATGTTGCATGCTTGGCCTGTTCTTTGTTGGGCACCGAGTAATTCAGACACACTCATCTATGCACACACACAGAGCACATATTGTGTAATGTAGCACTATGCACACACACACACACACACAAACTGGTACTTCTATCTTAGTGGGGACCACTGTTGACATAATGCATTCCCTCGCCGCTTACCCTAAACTAAACAACTAAATGTCTAAACCTGATTCAAACCTGAAACCTTAAACCAATTCTTAATCGATGACTGTGTATAAAGATGGAAGTCATTCGGAGCAGCAGAGTCTGTGCAGCAGTGATTGGCCGGTGAAGATGCCAGGTCCTGCCGAGAAAAACAAACACTTGAACATACCGACCTAAAATGACAAACATCATATTTGGGAACATTTTATTTGACCTTTACTTACCTTTTTTTAGTTTTGCCCAAGTCCCATCCGCTAACATGGAGGGGGCAGGGGACCTATACAGCTTCATTTTTGGGGGATCTTTCATGTCGTCCATCATTATATAGACTCATTAGTCTTAACCCTCAAACAGCCCTTTAACTTTGTGTTAAAATATCCTCACTCTGTGTTGTCTTTACCAACGGTCCTCACAAAGATAGTAAGAAGAAGTAGAATTAGAAGTGCACACACACACACACACACACACACACATCAGACAAGTATCACCACAAACACGCATGATGTGGTGATATAGAGGCAGGATCAAAGCTATTTCATGCCTTTTCTCTTCAACTGTGTGTTTTTCACATGTGTGTATGTGCCTGTGAGTATTTGTGTGTGTATTTGTGTATGTGTGCGTGTGTGTGTGACTGCATCTGTGCAGCTGTTGTATTTGCGTACTGGGTCAGTGGGACGTTGTTTCTCTTTCTTCCAACAAGAGGCATCATTAGATAATGTCAAAGGATCAACACACAATCAGAGAGGCTTGACAGCAGCACGACATCGCACAGTTGATGGTCTCACACTGGGACTGGTCTTGGTTTTCATACTCAGACGCCAGTGCAGTAAAAATTACAAAAAGAGAAGCCAGAATAAAAGCCCACAGCCTCGCAGCAGCTCTGTGCTTTGACACAGTGGTTCATTTGTTCATTTCTTAGTTTAGGAGGGATTCAAGGAGCATCTGTAAATTCTAGTGTCTCCCAAAAGTCTGCACGTTAGTCGTCAGGGGACATCTGTAAATTGTAGTATCAGCCGATGGGCTTTGATGATTGGTCATAAACCAAAGAAGTGGACAAGTCACCCCGTGGCTGCCGTCATGCTTTTTCCTCACTGAGTTTGATAAAAAAAGAACTAAGCTAAGAGAGAAACAGAGGCCGTTAGTCGAAGACATCTCATACTGGACTAGAATAAATATTCTGTGTGTATGTAAGTCTTGAGGTTTATTTAAAAGTACACCCATCCCTCCCTCCCTATGGCAGGCCTTTGTTCACACAACCAGCTACGAGGTTGTAAAGTAAATGTGGAGGAGAGAAATTAATATACTGTAGCGCTGAGCAGTCTTAAACTTTTTCAGCTCAGGATCTAATTATGATAATTTATTCCCACCCAGAGACCTGGGCTCATTAAAACATACAGGTAGCCTTGTCAAGTCAGGGCCCATCACAAATAAGCCTGTGGCCCATTTTGGAGCCCAACCCAATGCTTAATAAATTCTGCCTCACAGTAAGGGATTACATTATTTTGCTCCATCCACCAGTCACTTGTTAGTACAGCCACCTCAGTATGCCGTGTTGGCCTCTAGCCTTACTTTACAAACCCATTGTGAGGTATGAAGAGTGATTAAAGCTGAATGTATGAAATCTTAGGAGCACCTGCTCTTCCAGATGACAATTATAGATTTGTTATAGTTTTATTTAAACATACATCTGTCTTATGTCTGCCTCAAGCACAAAGTGAGGCTGCAACGAAGACGAAGGCTCTAGCTCCCCTTCATGAAGCTCTGGAGTTTCTCAAATTAATATCAGGTATGAAATGTAGTCTCTAGCAGAGACAGAGTTATTAGTTGTAATTGAAGTGAAATGCTAAAAACGAGTGGCTGGTCCAGAGGAAGCCACACTCACTAAAGTTTCAGTAAATTCTATCTGACTGAAAATATGGAGGATGCTTTCTTTGCATCGCCCACAACAAAGGTATTCTCAAATTGTTAGTTACAGCTAATTGAGCTCAGTTGATGTGGAGGCGGAGGAATTGTTTGTCTGAATGTTGCACATTATAACAGGCACTCGACAACAATACACAGCAATACACCTGCACCTTATCTCTAACTAATATATAACCAGTACTGTGGGAGCATTGGTGTAAGACATATTATCATATCTCAGTGTTCCATTTTACATTGAATTATATTACTTACACCGCTATATAACAACATCACATTACTACTACATTGCTACCATTGTATTTTATTTTATTTTTTTTTATTACTAAATGCATTATGGTACTTCTTTACATTTCTATTATTGTATATGTTTATTACCAGTAATATAATTCAACTAAGTACATTTAATAATGCACCACACTTAAGTATAAATTTACTTTAGTAGTTCCATTTAATAGTGATTTATACTTCTGCTCCACTACATTACAGTGGGAATTATTTGTATTTTTTACTCCATTACATTTATTGACAGCTGGAGTGACTGGTGACTTCACAAGATTCAACAGTAAAAACATGATTTTCTTAGACATGGAATGAATTGTTAGATTGAAATACAGAACAGATCAAAAATAATGGTCCACCTTGACTTTGACCATATTAACACATGAGAAAAAATAATCTAATGATATGATAAGTAACAGTGTATGACTCACAGGGGCCATTTTTCTCCACTTTCATTTTGACACTTACATTTGGTGCACTTTAACACAGCACTTAAAAAACTATACCTTAATAAATTACTATGTACAGTATATTGTTCCTATTAGTCATACCTGTATAGTCCACATAATGGTGGCTGGAGTTTCACTACAGGGTTCTTTTGCACAAACATTTGCACAATAAGAGTCTAAGGTAATGTAATGTAATTCTTTTATGTCACCTCTTTCATTTCTTTGCCTTACCTGTCAGCCTGCTGCTGTGCTGCTGGAAAGTCTGCCTGTGTCGTAGCAAAGGAACCTGAGGAGGAAAACAAGCGGCGGAGCAGTTCATCACAGACACTCACGATGTTTTTACACTAATTGTGCTCTGGAAACAGCAGTTAGATTTGACAGGATGACGAGCAGTTTCACGAAGTTGCATGTCGACGCATCTGTCACCAGACTGATAATAACAATTTTTTTTTTTTTTCCCAGCGACTTCCTCACAGACACCTCCTTGCAGACTTCATTAGTCAAATGAACTATACTAACTACATTACATAACTGGATGCAGAAAAAATATCAAAGAGTGAGAGTGGCACTGTTCTGAACCCAATTAAAATGTGGTGCAAGTTACGTTACAAGCACAAACTACAGTTCAAGATGCTGCTCGATTCAGTAGATACAAGGTTCATTAGCTGGTTTTGTGTGACAGTCAATGTATTCAATAAACTGCTGACAAAAGAAGTTACTAAACCCAGAGAATTTGAACTGCCTTGAAATGGTCAGTGTTCAGAATATAGTTTACAATCCCCAAAATAGAAAATATAAAAGATTAAATGTAAATACTTAAATTGAAACATGCAATTAAAGAGGAAAATGAAAACATGTATAAGAAAAATGAAACGATTAATTGTCAACATGAGATACTGAGATGACGGCAAAGCAACAAAATCAGGACGCACAAGACGGTGCACAAACCATGCAGAGCAACAGGAAGCAGCAAAATATTAATGCAACAATACAAAGACCACATCCACTGTAGTAAAACACACACACACACACACACACACACACACACACATACATACAGATGCCACAATTTACAGATGGCCCCTAAACGCCTCACATGCAGACTAACAGTAGACACTGCAATTTACAGATATTCCCTGAATGTCTCACATGCAGCAATGGGTAGATGCTAGCTGCAGCACACGTCATGAAGGGCAACAGCAGCGTGGCGTTTAGTGTTTTTATGGGAGGGGTAATTTATAGTTGTCATTGCAAAATGTGTCAATATGTGTAGCCATCAGGGGCCCCCTTTTCTCCTTGGGGGCCCCAAGCATTTGCCTGGTTTGCCTCTCCTGGCCGTGAGCCTCTGCATCTGACTTTTCAGAAGCTCAAAACTTTGTGTTTTGAGTCCTGGCTGTAAGTCCTTTTTTTTTTTCTGTCAGTTTTTCACAGTTGAGCTTGAACCTCTCACAGAAAAGCAGGATTGTCTGGAGGAGCTTGTCCTGTCAGGGATTATACGGTGTCCTGTAAGAGCCAGACCCAGTCACCTTGTTATTTGAGCTGTTCTCCTTAATAAAAAGTTCATTTTAATTCTGGCTAAAATTATCCTGCAGAAAATGAGTCGTGCTGGAATCACCTTTCATGCGTAGAGTTACGTCAGCGGCGGCTACTTCAGTGCATGAAGAAAGCAGGTGGTCCTAATATTTTCATGCAGGAACAAACCCTCATTATCAGCTGCGGTACAAGTGTCCTTGTTAGTGCTGTCCAGACCCTGTGTGTGTCCCGCTCTGCTGCTGGCATGGTTTATGAGCAGACTGAGTCAGGTACAGATGGTGGTCTCACCCTGCGGGTCACCCTCTGTTCTTGTTGGCTCGCCGGAGGGACTCAACGGCAAAGCTAATATAGAACACAGCAGAACTGGCGCTGACAGCAAAGTCCACACGGGAGCCTCCGTTCAGTGTGAAGTCACCTGTGCGGGGCCTGTGTGTGTGTGTGTGTGTGTGTGTGTGTGTGGATGGAGGGGGTAGTTTAGGAGGCAGGTACTGTGGTATTTCAACATCCAAATAGAAAGACACAAACTGCCATAATATATCTGCAGGGGGTTAATTGACTGAGGTTTGTTGATTAATGACACCATCGTTACTTGGCCAGAGCCTTTGCACCTTAAACTCATTGGACCGTTAAAAAATGGATAAAGGAAAACATCTCGTCCAATATCTCTCAGCTTACTAAGGATGACGCTATTGAACCGCTGACACAACCTCACCCATGCGTGTGAACACAGATTATTGACCAAATGAATTTCAGCAACGAGGAATTTGGCTCCGGCTGTTATTTTGTCTTTGAACCTCTTGTCTACACAGAAATTGAGAGATTGTGTTGTGTTGTGTAGGGTTAGGGTTTTTTAAATTCAACATAAGAACTGAGGAACTGACAAACAACCGCTGGCTATTGGATCAGTTCCACTGCACTGCTCTGGGATCAGCTGATCGCGTTACTGATATGACAGTCATGGCGACTGGTCAGAATGAGTTTGTGTTTCATCGTGTGTTTATAACTATATGATATCATCACACAAGAGTGATTGTTCAAAATGTGTGTTAATGCAATATTTCTTCATCCGAAACACAGTTACAGTGGCGTCTCATCTGGTTTTAGTTACACTATAGCTGTGTCCCACTTTAAGGGCCGAGGCTGCATTTGAAGACCCATTGCGTCAACGTGGCGCGACAAGGCCGTCCCATTTCAAAGGCTCCTTCAATTGCGGCTAAGAAATGCGGCCTTCTTTTCCTGGGCAACAATATTCCAAGATTCATTGCATGCCAGTAAAGAAAATAATATAAATAATATTAATAACTTCATCGTACTGATACAGTAACATCAGAGCTCTTGGAATTTTTCACTACAAGATCAAGTTGTCGCCCGTCATAAGTTGGTTAACTGGTGTTAGGTTCAGTCTGATATCTGTGGAGGTTGGGGTGGTGTCAGGTAAGCCTAACCTCCTTAATACAGACGTGTTCTCGCTTGTATTGTAGTGCGTACGGTAGACGGTGTGAACCAATCAGGGCCGAGACTGTCAAAGCGGAACAAGGGAAAAAAGGGACGAGTGTACTCTATCCTTCTGTTGTAGCAAAGCCTGTACCCATATTATTGTTTGTATTTAATCCATGTTCAAATTAAATATAGATGACATTAAACACTGAGGTTATTAATACCTGTTTTTAAATGGGCCTCTGATCAAGGAAGGTTTAAGCACTTTTAAATATCATACATGACATGCAACGGCAGACTTATATGTAATGCACAACACTGATGGGATGTTTGTTAATCTTTACCTGTGAGATGAAGCATTTTCACAACTGCTACGTTTTCATATCCATGCATTCAGATAAATGAGGCCCAGGGCATCGTTCACAGCTACTGTACATACCCATCTGAGACTCTCCTCCATAATTGATACTAACCACATATCTCCTCCAGTCCTGGGCTTGTTGATTGATGCCTCCACCTTCTCTGCTATGCTTTTATAAATAGATCACTTGGAGTGGAGTAGCGCTCCCCGATGCCCGAGCTTCCACTGGGGACATTCCTCATTTAACAGAGAGGAATTAGCATATTAGTGCCATTTTAGAGCCAATCCTGAAAAACGGATCCTGCCAAGCCTTCATATTCCACAAGAGTTGCGCCAGTGCAGCTCGCCAAGGAAGACAGAAAGAGAGAGCGAGATGAGATAGAAGCAGAAAGAACAGGGATGAGAGAGAGAAAAAAAAAAGAGATCAGAGTTTCACTTCTTTGCATCTTCAACCCAACTCACACGCAGCCTCACAACGCTCCTCTTTTAGCATTTGCATCTTTCCTCCTCTGTCAGTGTGCTGCTTTTCCCCATTACAGTAATGAGCCTAGCAAAGAAATGGCTGGAATTCCCTCTGTTAGTGGAAAAAAAAATCAAGCGACAGTAAGTTGCAGCAGCATTGTTGATGTAGCTTCAGACTGCAGGCTCGTCCTTGCCACGTCTGATGGGCTTTATAAAAAAAAAAAAAGAGAAATGTCATTAGTCTTTGTGGTTGACTTGTTCATCTATCAGAGAGGGTTTGGATGTGTGGTAATGCAATAACGTGTCATTACTTTTTCTCGACTGTTGCAGGAAAGCAATTCATAATTCATATGGATTGAGAACAACTCGACAAAGTAGGGGAATGAGTTTCGGTCGGGAGCAAACAAGGGCTGCGTGTCAGGGTTATCATGAGCTTTCATTCATGGCACCTCACTCTGGAAACCAGGTTTTACATTCACTGCACTTATTACTCTGCCTAGTTTGTGATTGATCAGCAAATATAAGTGATATAACTCACAGCCATTAGCCTGTGTTATTAAATTGGCTGCAGCTAACATTTTTTTCCCCCCATCAACAATTAATGCCGATTATGATCCGGTTCATAAAATGTCCAAAAGGGAGTGAAAGAAAGCACATTACTATTATCCATGAGGGATGTCTTCACATCTCGTCCAACCAACAATTCAAAACTTATTAGCACATAAAGACCAACACAAAAATGCAAATCACATTTTAGAAACAGAAACTATGGAATATTAAATTTGTAATTAAAAAAACGTTCAGTTATCACACAATTTAACATTCAACACGAAAGAAGAAAAAAGCAAAAAAATGTGTAGGTGCATAGACATACATACAGACATACTGTAAATACATGCATACATACATATTCTACACACATGGATACATACATACATCTATACACATATACATAAATAAATGCATACACATGCACATACATACATACATACATACATATATACGCACACAAGTATAAATATTGAAACAAATTTAGTTTACAGCAAGTCAAATTTTAATTTGCTTGTGCTGAGCAGACACAGATGAGGTGACACTGGGATAAAAAAAAGTGGAGACACAGAAATTATAATAATTACAGAGCTCCAAAAGGGCAGAGTACAATAATAAGCTGATGATTGACTAAGTGATTAATCAACTAATGATTACAGCTCCAGTTTTTTTACTAATAAAGAAATCCAAAATAATTAGGAAATAAAAAGATAACAAACCAATAAAGGACATTTGCTACCGTATTATCGTAAATGTCATTGTTGCAAGATGACAATTATTAAACACTAATTTTCTAGATTTTTTTTTTGTTGTCTTCCTGAGGCTTGTCCTACTATAATCAATTCTTAGTGTTACAATCCTTGCCAGTGATCAACCATCAGACTGTGTTCCTGCCTGTGAATATGTCAGTGTGATCATTCCTTAGTCATTACTGTGCAAATGACATGCATACCCCGCATCTTTACTGTCCCCGGAGGGAAAACCTTGTCGTAGTCGTGACAAGTATAAAGGACATAAACGGGGGTTAACCAATAATAAACAACACACACCAATCCATACTGTTCACGTGCAAGAACAAATTTGTATGAATGACCGTGGCTCATCAGTTTGAGGTTTGTTGTTGTTGTAGCTGTTGGGAAAATCCTCTCACCCAGATATTTACACATGACAGTGCAACATCACCTGTACTGTATAATATTCTCTGCCACCTCCACATCCAGGTCATGGACCACTTTGCTTAAGTAAGATGTTTTGTCCATGTTAGCCACAAGGCTCTGTTGATGTCAATGTCATTCCATGTCTGCTCTAAAACATGTTCTCCTCAGGATTAACTGTAATGACTCTGATGATCCTCTGAGTTTTTCCTCTAGCGCCATCATGAGGTCAACATTTTCATTTGTCCATATCTTTGGTTTATGATGAGATACCTGCAGAACTGATGACGTTCCCCATCTGCCTCACCTGTGCTTTGTGTTAACCAACAGCACAACATCATGTGGCATGAAATAAATGAAAATATGACGAATTACGACAAGTTTGTCCAGTTGTAGAGCTGACAGACAAACCTCAGAAAAAAAGTTTAAATTGTTCTTATATGAGGCCCATTGTCTGTTTTAGCTGCATTGAGACTAAGTATAAAGGCCGGTATAACTTCTCCATATAACCAGCTGCCTCCTAATTGCTACAGCTTGTGTATTTTGTAATCTTGTTAAACACCACCTGACGAATGTGTCCATTTAGACTTTGTTGGACATCTGGTCGGGGACCTCTGTGTTTTAGTTAAATCAGTTTGAGTTCCTCTTCTCACCGAATTCTCGGCCAAATGTTCTGCAGGTATAAAAGAACAGATGCGTGCGTTATTGTCTCTTCCTCACCAGCGCTGAAAGTTTCAGGGCTTCGGTCTGGGTGACGGGTAAAAGAGCAGGTGCCTGTGGTGAGCTGTCTGCGGGCCTCATGTCCCAACAAGCCACTAATATAAAGTGAGCTTGTTCGGGGGGAAAAGCCCGCCTCTGAATGACGTCGTCATTAGCCGAGCATCAAGATGAGTTTCTGTCTAACTCTATTTGCATCTGTCTCCCTTCATATCGGCGGCTCCTGTCGCCCGCTGCTCGTCTGTCTCTCGGTTATATTTGTCTCCTGCTCGCGGGGGCCTCTGGTGCTGCGTCCACACAGACAATCAGTGGATGATTGGCCATTTAATATTTAATCTGTCTGACTCGAAGTTTGGCAGGGCTGCCTCTGTTGTCTCTATCTGCAGTGTGGGCCCTCTGCCACGGCCTTCACTGGAAAAGAGAGCATAAAGAAGGACAATGACATAAAGAGAGGACTTACTGTTATTCTTCACTCTATAGCTCAGTGGAATGCGCCATAATAAAAAGACTTTTGCTCCTCATTTACAGAAATGGCATAACAAGAAGGTGACCTTTATTTCTCACTTGAGGTAAGATAAGAGTCCTATACAGCACAAAACTAACTAAAAACCTAGACACTCATTTTTTTTTCCTCTTTATTAAAAACGTTGACCTCCAGACATTTATTTTTTCAACGTGTTGTTCCTTTGTAAGAAGTTTTACAGTTGCCAATAAAGTTGGAATTTAGTAATGTTTTCATGCCTTTTCAGTCATAGTTCAATTTTCATGAGGCAGATAAATCAGAGACTTTCTAGTCATTCATTCATGTATTTAAGTGAGTGATTTTCTCTGAAAATTAAACCTTGAAGAAACTTGAACATAAATCACCACGGCTGCTGATTTGCAAGTTGGAAAATTTAAAAACTGATGTGTTTTTGCATGTGAGTTTTCATTTCTGAAAAATCCTTTTACCGGTGGCAATAAGGTTTTAAAATTGGGGCAAAAAAAAACCACATATATATATGTATGATTTAAGCTTGATTAAATTAAAAGAAATCATGTGTTGTAGTCATAAGCAGCAGTGTGCTGTGGTTACAGAACCTTAGGAATCCCCAGTACAAACTGGTCTATCAGAGGAAACAGCTAAAACAGGTCGGCTATAATGGGTTTTATTAGCAGGTAAAATCAGTTGTCTCCATGGTAACTGACCTGGGTGTAAGAGGGTGGAGCCTAAAGAAGGTACTGACAAACATGGCCGACACAGCAGCAAGCTTCATTACAGGCTGTGGGTGAGAGGAAAGGTGGAAGGACTGGAGAAAAGACAGGAGAAAAGACAGGAGAAAAGACAGGAGAAAAGACAGGAGAAAAGACAGGTAAGTCCTAAGTCTGAAACTAACTGTTCGCTGGTTAAGTTACACACATGAGTGTTTATGTTGTGTTGCCTGCTCAGATGGTTTGGTTGCTGCAGGCAACATTGTAGTTAGCCCAACAGGTTGTTAGCTGGTGGGGTTGTGTGGTGTTGGCCAGTGATACTGAGGACAGAGGTGTGTGCTTTGCTGCTTTCTACAGAGGATTGGTTGGTTTGTTGTTTGCTGGTTTGAGATGTCTGCTGCCAGTGATAGCAACATGCTAGTTAGCTCAACCTGCTGCTACCTGCTTGTTGTTGGCTAGCATGTTGTTAGCTGGAGATGTTCTAGGTTCCAGCTAACTGTTTGTGTGTGTGTTGGCTGGTGATACTGAACTCAGAAGTGTGTGCTTTGTTGCTTTCTGCAGAAGATCGGTTGGTTTGGTGGTTAGAGCAGCCAGAGAAATCAACATGCTAACTAGCTCCACATGTTTGTTGTTAGCTAGCATGTTGTTACCTGGAGCTGCTCTAGATTCCTAGTGAGTGTAGCTTGGATCAGAGGATTGCGTGTGTAAAGAGTGTTTCTTTTGTGTCTTCTTGGTGTCGTGGGTGAGATTCAACCAAACAGCAGTTAGTAGCAAGGGTCGGCAAGTAGACTCCAACTGAGGCCAGTTTGCCATTTTTCATTGTAATTGATTTAAGAATAAAACAGATAATAGTTTTAGTTAGTATTGTTTTCATTGGGGGCCTAAGGGCAACAAAAATGTTGTTAGGTCCCTATTGACCATCACTGTTTCATTATTTCCCCAAGTAACCAGAAGCCGACCAGTAGGCTACTGTAGAGCTGAAATGATTAAAAGATCATTAGCAGAAAATTAATTGGCATTAATTGTGATATTTGATTAATCATTTGAGACATTTCTAAGCCACAAAAGCCAAAAATGTGAATATTTGCCCATTTCTCTCTTTTTTATGAACATCTTTGGGTTTTGGTCACAAAAAACAAGATACTGGAACACATTAAGATGTTTTTTTTTCTAAATAATAATTTTTGACATTTTATAAACTGAACAATCAGTCCATTAATAAGGAAAATAACTGAACTGAAAAAATAAATTTTGGTTTTAGCCTTATAGTTCTCCCATGATGGAATTTATGACCTTGCCCAAGGTTTTCTTTGTTAATCACTTGATACACAGAAAACAAATGAGGAAATATCAACTAAAATAATTCAGCTCTTAAAATTAGATTTCCCTTTACAAGGCCGGGCTCCAAGGGAGAGTATCAATTTATGTAGACCCAAAAGGTGTGGCGTAAACCTGGGGCTTCTCTGGCCTGCGGTTGGTTGCTGTCTTTGTCCAGTTGGTGATCTAGGTTTGAAAGGTAGATGTCAATTTCCCCATATCTGAGGCTCTGATAAAGTTACGCCAGGACTCACATAAAGTTTTTAGCTTTCCAAAGTTTGTAGTAGTAAATCAACCTTTGTAAACCTGCGATAATAAAGCTGCGTGAAAGATTTTATTTTGTACATTTGCAGAAAAGATTCTGCAAAGTTATATAAAAGTTCTGATGCCAAATATTTTTGTTGATTTGGCCCCATAAGCAGCTACTGGCCAGCAATTTTTGTAGACTGACTACACTCTTAAACTCATACATAATATAATATTAAAACCACTCTTTTTCTTTAATATGACAGGTTAAGTGACACGATTCATGCATGGAATACTTTCTGATACCAGAGGCTCTGCTAACTCACATTTCTAAGACTAGTGGACTCTGATAAACAGTGATGGAGCAGGACCACTGCACGGGCCGTGGCATCAGGGCAATACCATCTATTCAAAGCAGTTAAAAGGTTCATCGAGTCAGGGTTAGAGATGGTGTCATCCGTAATAGTGCTCAATATGTATGAGCGGTCAAAACATCATTCAACATGAATACTGGACTTCAATAGGAATGTTCAATAATTCATCAAAATATTTATGCAACTCACTGCTTTGAACTATGTATTTTCTATATTTGCATAGTATTAATCTCTCTGCATATAAATGTAATGCTATTCTCCTGGTAAATCAATGTCCACGCTCCTTCATGTTGTCTGAGTAGATGTCAGTTTTCTTGTCTTTGCATTCGCTGAAACAAAAAGCTTCAGACAAAAGAAAGGTGAACACAGCATTAAAGAAAAAGAGGGGCACGACCAGTCTAAGACCAGTTAAAGGTTTTCCTAACCTAGAATAACCCAAAAGAGTTACAGCATCCTCGCCCTCAATAATGAACATATAACAAGAAAAGAGGCTCTGTGTGTTTGTGCTGTTTTTTCTTTGATTCACAGTGACTGATTTCACGCACTGTTGTCATCTTTGCTGTCTTCTTCCCTCCCTCTGTTTTATATGCTCATTATACCTACCTGTTTCCTCCTGCTTAAGCCTTGAGAGCCCTGAGACACAGCGGCGTGCAGCAGGTGTTAAACGTATTGAACGCAGAGTGAAGTGAAACAGAATTGACTGCGGCTCGATCAGGGAGGGAAGCCGGCAGGGTGTATGAGAAGCGGTCAGAGTGCGATTATGTGAGCGGTTAAAAGCTTCACTTGGCAAGAGGCGCTCCTGGTTTGTGGTTTGCACAGTGTGCAACCTTTTGCATTACTTTTACACTTCTTAACCTGGAAAATGGCTGTGACACAGGTGTTTGATGGAGCTCAAAAGGTTTCTCACTTACATACTGGGTCTGAAATTAACACCCACCACGCACCGAATGCTATAGATTGTCTACTTCATGAGTAATCAGTGGACTGCCCGCCTCACTAGCACTCTAGGTGACTAACACTTCCTGCTGCCGGTCTGCTGCTAGCTACTGTTAGGCCAATTAAAAGTGATGTGGTGATATTTACAAGGAGTAAACCAACCATTAAAGCGAAAACCCACCGAAAGAAAAGGAGGACGAAGCACCTGCCAAAAAAAGAGCTGTGATGTGAGAAAGCTGTGATGCTGTAGTACCAGACTCTTTATGGACTATGCAAAGAAGAGGATGATTGTGGTAGAGACTGAGGAGTCTGAGGAGGAACTTTAAGGTGATTAAAACATTCAACAGGTTAATAAAACTTCAAATTGACTTATGTTTGTCCCAGATGTACACCTAATACTTAATATGTCCAGTTGAATTTTGTTCAGTTTTATTCTGGCTTTCAAATTTTAATTCAAACTTGAATTTAATTAATTTATTACAGTTGATCATTCATTTATTAGTTACTGCATATCCTTTATCTTTTACAGTCGGAGGGGGGCATAGCCAGTCCCAGCTGACACTGGGCAAGGGATAGTGGGAGGAAGCCGGAGAACCAGGAGAAAACCCATGCAGGCATGAGCAGAACATGCAAACTCCACACAGAAAGGCCCCAGTCGGGCCGGCAGGTTCGAACCCAGAACCTTCTTGCTGTGAGCCAACAGTGCTAACTACTTTACCACTGTGCCGCCCACTGTTGATTAACATTCGAAGCACAATTTTATTTAATTATTTAAATATATTGCCTGCTGAAATATAAAAATAATTTTGCTTCAAATTTTGCTCTAGCTTCTTTAAAGGTCCCATATTTTACACTTTTCCTGTGTTTTATTTGAAGTTTTGAGAAGATATATATTTGTGGTTTTAGAAGAGAGGCCCTAAGCCTCGCTTAAATAAAAGTATAGCATATATCAGGTAAAACACTCAGAGAAAACAAATCCTGCAAGCTTGGATGGTGGGTCCAGGTGGGCGGGGCTTGCGGCATGGCAGAGAACAGTGACTATTTTGTTGTGACATCACAATGTTCCAGAAGTCCTGATGACTCGTTTTTAAGGCTCCAGTTCCTGAGTACAGGCTGTGAGTATTTCTCTGTGGACTGAGCGCTTTGATCCTTTCACAGTATTAATAAAGAAACTCGACCTGCTTTATAATCAAAAAGACATCACTTTATACAATATGGTACCTTTACGTTTGTATTCAACTCACAATACCTTTTTATCTCAATGTAAGACACAAAAAGGAAATCTGTTATTTCAGCCAGTACAAACAGACATCACAGACTTTACTTGACCCATTTCAGCAAAAGTCACTGCGGTGTCTACGTGTTTCATTAGACCTTTAAAACCTTGGAAGTGGCTCCATGTTTGTGAGACTGCTGCAGTAATAATGTTTTCATTAGGCCCTCATAAAGTTGATAAACCTCTCAGAGAGCCGCAGGAGAATACATGTTTTTTCACTAGACGTCTATAAATCAGAGTTTATAGTAGCTCCGTTGTAAATAGCTCTGATGGCTCAGTCTGATGGACAAATACAGAACATATGGTCAGGATAACGCTCATAATCAAATTTACTTACCTGCTGTCATGTAGCTCTGTGTGTGTGTGTGTGTGTGTGTGTGTGTGTATGTATGTGTGTGTATCCTTGCACGTGCCTGAGTATAATTGTGCTCCGAGTGTGTGAGATTGTGTGTAGGCGCATAACCTATTATACTGTGTACATGCTTAGTGTATGTCTGTAAGTTCTGCTACAATGCAATGCTGTCATTACCATGATCAACATACGCACGTTTGGCTTTAGCACATACACGATGAACTAGGTCACACCCACAGGTGACGTACAGGCTCATTCGACTTAATGCAGCGCTGCATAGCGCTGACTGAACGTGATGCAGGCTGGTTAGAAATGTTGACTTTTTTCCAGCGCTGCAGAACATCACCATGTCACATGACGTTAAAATGTCACCATTTCATACGGGAGCTGCAGTTGCTCTGCTCCGGCTGGACTGACCCACCTCTGTGACACCAGAACCTTTTACTGATTGGCTTCACTGGCATGCATGACATTTTTATTCTGAGAACTTAAGGTCCATTCTCTCCTGTGGTTCTGTTTTTTTTTTTTACTTTACATATGGACACCAACAGTATAGTTTTCATTTCTGCTGTGAAACAGTTTAGTTCAGGAGTTTGTTATTCTAATAGAAGTAACGCCCTTATACTTTATTTGTAACTGAAATACTGATTCTGTTTGCACTGCAGCAAACAGTATATTATGCAATTTTGAGTTGTATTTTTCTTGTATTAAATTATTCTGTATAAATACTTATAGATTATGTAGGACAATTAGTTGCATATTTGAACTCTGTTTGAACTCAAAGTTTCTCAGACTGTGATCTACAGAGCAGGATTTGGCTCCTTGTGTTTTGTGTTCAGGAGTCACTTTGAGTGACTTTCTTCATGTGGGTTAAGATGTAAAATGTTCTGTCAGCTTTCACTTTCTTCAGTGTAATGTAACTCCCAGTGTGACTGGTGTGTTTGTTGCTTGTCAGATCACAAATAACGTGGCTCCTTTATTTCAGAGGTGAAAAAATAAAACGGTAAACATGAAAAACTGCATTTTTTTTTTCCCCCAAATATTCTTTATTACTCAGATCAGGTTGCTCAGCAATAATAGTTCAAACACAGCTCACACACACATCCCGTTATATTTACTTATTAACATGCTTAAAGGGCAGGTTGCTCCTCCCAGAACACATTTAGGCCAGGACTGTACCTCATTTCCATCCCTATTTTGAGCCAATAAACATCTGGTTTTGCCAATAGAGTGAAAAGATGTAGAGTGATGTGTTGATGGGTGTGTCCCTCCTAATGTCACTGTATTTATAAAAAAAGAAAGAAAGAAAGAAAAAAACGGGGCATTTGAGCTGCCTGTTACCCCCTCTGCTCATAATATATTAAATGTGTCATCTTACTCTAATGAGGTAATTACTTTGGCAAATGAATGCTTTAATTAGAAAAATGTTTCTTTGCCAACTCACTAGGTGTACCTCATGGGTGGGATTAATATTAACTTTCCAAACTTTTTCTTAAACATTAAGGAGAAACCCCCGTCTGTCAATGATAGCACCTCATAGATCCAGATGTTAGTCAGCTCCTTAACCCTTCTCTGCAGCAAACTGTTGGGAAAAGTCTCCATTGTGTTGTTGTCGAGTCATTCATGCACACACACTCACTCACAACAGGAACCACGACAATCACGGATCATTTCATCCACTCATTTCCCATTTAGACCTTTTTATCTGTCATTTCCAATATCAGCAATTTAACACTCTCCACTTCCCAGCGCTGTGGCGATCACTGAGCTGTCCCAAACAAAGTGCCTCAGCGTTCCAGGCCGACTCTGCTCTTCCTGTGAACCATCGATGGTCTGGGAGAGTAATCTGTCACCGCTTTAACATGCACAGCAGGCGGGGGACTGAGCTTAGTCTGGCCTGTGATAGCTAGCAAGCTAGCTGTGTCGAGGATGAACCGGCATCACTAGAGCAAATCACTGAGGGGAGATTCATTGTCAGTGCTGTTGTGTGAAGCAACTATCTCTCTGAAACATGCCTGGCGCCGAGCTGAACGACATTTAAAAAGCCCACAGAGAGCTGGATGCTGTGGAGACGAGTGTGTGTTTGTGTGTGTTTATGCAAGAGAGCGATACTGAGCCTGGAGCATATCCACTCAACAGTCAAGTGTTTCATTGCTGCTTTTAGCAGAATGCTGCTGCTCTTAGCAGCACTTTGCGATTGAATGCAGTGTATTCACACCATGTAACCACAGGATCAATATATATATGTGTGTGTGTGTGTGTGTTTGAAAGAGGCATCAAAAACAAAATGAATGAATGAGCTGCCATTTTGTTGATGATTGCTTAATGGGTTCTGAGCAGACCACAGAGAGTGGAGTAGAGTAGATAGAGAGAGAGAGATGGAGAGAGAGAAAGTCAGAGGGCAGGAGAGACGCTGACGGAGTGAGAGAGTGACAGAGGTAAAGACGTGGAGAGAGAAGAGACTGTTTTATAACTCACCTGATCATACAGCTGAACATGTTACCTAACACGTGTCCACCATAGACTGTATATAAAGATGGATGTAGACGTCAGAGTGGTTTTGAAACTCAGAGCAGGCTGACCCGCTGTCGCCATCTTGGCAGTGCCTGACTCCACATACCACCTGGCTAATCCATAAAATGGGCGAAGAGGTGGGGGCATGTGTGGAGCTGAGACTTCGGTGCATGACGGTTTGTGACAAGCATACACTCACCCACCTGTCACTCAGAGTGACACGCCCTCAATTATGCCTTAATAGAATTTAAATGGGTGAGTTATATAAAAATCCATCCCCCGTAGAGTTGTCATGGAGGACGTTTTAACATGGGAGTCTGTGGGGATTGACTCACATTTGGAGCCAGTCTCAACTGCAATTTTTCCGTGTTGGGGTCATTTCTCAGAGGTAGCTGCTTGGTGTCCACATATTTATGGCCATAGAATGAATATTGCATGACTGTGTTATTTGTTCCTTAATTGAATCGTCCAACAAAGTGGAACGCAACAAGATTCTTGACATAAATGTCAAAAACACCTGAGAAGCAGGAAGTTTACTGGCACTCTTCAACACCAACAGATTCACAGAAGAATTGGAGGACGGGTGTGATCCCATTCCCCCTCCTCTCTAATCCAGAGAGGAGGGCAGAGTCTCATCTAACGCCAAGCTCTCAAGGTCTCCACCCATCCGTCATCTCTTTCCTCTCCTCCTCCCGCCCAGGTGAACCAATCCTCAGAGCGTGTCATCATACCCCTCCCTCTCTCCCACACCCTCCACAGATTTTCCAGTAAATCATTTAACCTATCGGACGAGGCGCAGTCTTTCACTACAGATGAAGAATTATGAGAGGAGATCTGAGGCGTGACCAAACGGTTTCATTTGGCCCAATCCTGACACCATACATTGTAGAACGCTATTTATCAAAAAGTACATCATGAAGCATGGATGTGTTATGACAGGCCCCAGGGCACAGACATAGAAAAAGGTTCACGCTACCAATCCTACAACCACACTCTTTGTAGTTCTACTTTGGTCGTTCTGTATCTCTCTGTGTTCGCATTGCGTCACTCTGTGGTCGCCTTGTGTCTCTGTCAGTTCATATCAACAGCTGTGAGGTGTGAGGAGAATAAAGGTTTGAGACACGAGACTGATTCAGACAGAGTAAACCTCGAGCACCTCTCAGCCAAAATGTAGGATCTCTGAAGTGCTATTCAAATGATTTGGAAGCAAAATAACTGCAGCCAGCTTCCCCCGAATGGCCTAAATTAAAACGTTCATTGTAACTGGAACTGTGCCATTCAATTAAGTGAGGTCATTCAAAATTTAATTGGCAGCGAGGTCATTACTTAAACATTGGAGTGCGTTAAGACCCTTCACCTCATCTCTCCTCCTCAATATTCCTCTTCTAATGACCTCCTCTCCTTTATCCTCAAACCCTGTCCTCATCTTCCTCTATTCACCTCTTTTATGCTTCCCTCCTCTCCTTCCCTTCTTCCTCACCTGTCTTACATCTTCCTCCCCTCCTCCCCTTTCCCGCTCTTCTCAGTTTCGGGCGACAGCGAGGTGAGAATCGAGGGCAATGTAGGACAAATGAATTAACAGCATCAGATTAAATAGGATTACTCCACTCAGTGACAGAGAAGGGTTTGGTGCTCCTAATGAATTATGTAAGCACAAAGCGTCCTGACCAGATTTAATGGCATGCTACTGAGCTGACGTGTGTGTGTGTGTGTGTGTGTGTGTGTGTGAGTGTGTGTGTGAGTGTCTGGGTGTCTGTGTGTATAGTGTCAAATATTAGAGGGCAGGAGTCACTTGTTAATGCGATGGTGTACAGAAATGCAAGTGAGGCTACCTGCACCGTGTCTGTTTCTGTATCTTATGTGTATGAATCAGTCAACAGCGACTTATCTAATACCTTTTGCTGCACCCACTTGAGTCAACAATCAAGTGGGTGCATCAAGGTATTATTGGTCTTTATGCAAGGATGGAGGTATAGGCCATATATATATATATATATACTATATTTATATATAACCATACAGAGACATGCAGGAACTCTCACACACAAACATCCAGTCCTTATGTTTCTCTTTGTAGTCGTGTCTTGTCTCTTTGTGGTTGTCTTTTGTCTCTTTGTGGACAAGCAGTAGGTTATTATGACCCATATTTACGTTGTGTTGCTAGGTGACACCTAGTGGCCGTAGTTATGATGATAAGAGCAAAGGAAAAAGTCTGACGTAGTATATTGAGCGACAAAGTCTGCGTGAGGAGGAGGTTGGGGTGGATGGATGGGTCAACGAAACCCGGCTTAAGGTTTACAAACTTCATTTAAGTTGTTATCATCGTAGCCATGACAACAAAGATTGTCTAATCTACAGGAAGTACTTATTTTAACTCAAACTATACAAGCTTTTCCTAAACCTAAGCAAGTAGTAGTAGAACCGAGCCATGACCATTTATTTTTGTAACCAAGGTCCAGTGCGCTGCTGTTGGTACACTCTGCATCTGTGTTATTGTAACCGTGACAACCGAGGTCCGATACGCCTGCCACCAAGCCTGGCAGCTGTTGGCGATACTTTTTTTGATCATGATGCAGGTGCAACTTTTTCGGTGAATGACGCGGTCTTATTTTTCGCCTGAGCTCAGTCACATTCAAACGAACGAGGATGATGCCGTGAACCTGCAAACAGATACACCGGTGCGTGCAAGTACATGTTCTCCATCACATGTAGGCAGATAGAAACCCATCTATAATACCTGACACATGTGCAATAGTTAGACCTCACTGGCCTGTTCAATCAGAGAGATGTCCGAGCTCTCACCCACTGCTCCACCTTCATCTGCTTCACGAGTTCCTCGCTGATGAGGAGGCTGACTTAAGCAAACGGCACGAAACCGAGACAGACGAGGAAGATTCGAAGAGGTGGAAGAGATAGAGGAGTGGGTAGAAGGGAAATGAGTGAGGAGGAGGAAGTGAGGAGGAAGAGGAGGATAAAAGGATAAAGAAAGTGAGTCAGTCAGCATGGGGGGTGGGGGTGGGGGGGTTTGTCGCACTCCTTTTCTTGCGTGAATCACAGTCTAGCTGAACGCCGATACACTGTTTTACAAATATAGTGATAAGAACAATGTACACACACACACACACACACACAATGATACAGTCAGTGACACACACACACACACACACACACACACACACGCACACACCATTTACATACAAGAACACACACAAGTCCAGTGAGTCAGAGAGTGTATAACTTTGCAGTAGCTTGTTGCTTTCTGCTTCATTTACCCATCCGTCGGCAGGCTGGGAAAATAACAGGATGTTGATGAATGCATGCGCCCACGTGCGTATATTTCTATGAGTGTGTTTTTGTGCCAAAACATGAGGGTGTGTGTGTGTGTGTGTGTGTGTGTGTGTGTGTGTGTGTGTGTGTGTGTTAGTGTGTGTGTGTGTGTGTGTGTGTGTGTGTGTGTGTGTGTGTGTGTGTGTGTGTGTGTGTGTGTGTGTGTGTTAGTGTGTGTGTGTGTGTGTGTGTGTGTGTGAGAGAGAGAGAGAAGGAGGATATCACGGAAAATGAGATGGTGTAATGAAATCAGTGATTGCTGTACTCGGAGCTAGCAGGGTCATTGTAATTAAGTGTGATTAGGACACAATGTTTCCGTTTCTCATGCGCACACACACAAACACACGTTTGCAGGCCTTGTTAGGACATTACATTCACTTCCATTCATTGTGGACAGCCTAACCCCCCCCCCCCCCCCCCCCCCCCCCCCCCCCCAACCTTAACAATAAGCAATTCATGCCTAACCTTAACCAGGGGCCCATGTCTTTTTATACCACAGAAGGAGGTAACAAAAATACACACACACGTACACACTAACACAACACAACCGCACTATTGTCGGAGTAGCCCAATCAGAGCCTCAATCTCATCCAGCTGTTAAAGTCGTAAAGAAAGTTTTCACATATATGTACAGACGTAAACTTTTACAAGAAACAGGAAGTATAATGTTGCCATGGATTCAGTGAGCTACGTTGTCGTTACCATTGAATTGCTTTAGAAAATTTCTCTGTGCCCCTCTTACAGTTTAAACGTCTGGATTATAGATGAAGTTGAAAACTGTCCTAACGATACAAGGATTCTACATTATAACAACCGTCCCAAATCAGTTTTTACCTGCCTAGAAAAACTACCCAGATCTGTTCTAGTCTGGACGAGCTGGTGCTGATGAATAGGATCAAATAATATGTAAAGACTCTAATCTTCAGGCGTTCTCAAGAAGATCTTCTTTTCAATTATATTTGATATTTTCAATTGACGTCAGTGACTGTTGACGTCACCTGTGTGTCACCGTGGGAAACTAACCCCTCAATAAACACCTTTATAGGTCCCTTTGTAGTCTGTGCCGTCCTACACACCTCTCCATCCAGGATCTCACCAAACTCTTGAGAATTTTTTCCTCCTTTTTGGGCCTTTTTGGGCACAAATGTCTCTGTGCAGAAACAGGCGTTCTTGGTGGATTTTCGGGGGTTTTCCAGCTCCAAAACTCCATGTTACTAAAGAGTGGTACGGCATTATCTTGTGGATTTACTCAGTTGTCAAAAGTATGCTCCTTCCTGACTGTCAATGACTAAAAGATCTGTGCAACTTGGTCAAATCAGTCTTGATGTGTGGTTTGTCCAGTTTTTACCCGTCAACTTGTGTGCAGGTTTGTCCAAAGCTAAAGTGAAAAATGCATCCAAGAAACATTCAAGACGAAGAGGAATCAGATTGTTCCAGTCACTTCTACAGGAGGCTTGAGATGCTGAAAGGGTGTAACCGTATCTTCAGGATGCATATGTAATCTTTTCTCATCACATAGTGGAAGCACTCAGTGAAAATAAGCATTCACAGTGTTTGCACCTGCGATAATAGCAGCTAAAGTTACATTTAAATCAGCTGTTGTCATTTGACACAGGGAGAAAAGCAGCTGATAAACAGCTTAAACAAGATTTTAAGCTGTTTATCTGATCCCTGACCACTGAACAATGTGTATAGGTGAGAGAGTTGTTGTTGCTGTTATTGATGTAACCAAACTGCTAAAGGTCAGAAGTTCTTCTTCTGCTGTTTTCTCTTAGTTAACAAACAGCTTGAGGTGCATCGCCACCTGCTCCTGGACAGGAGGAGGACTGACCCTGCAACATGTAACTGAGAAAACAGAGTGGGATTGTAATCAGGTTTGTGATCTCACAGACACAGACACAGATCCCTGACTGAGTGTAAACAAAAGAGTCTTAAATCTGGTCTGGATCTTATCTGGATACAAGACACTTGAAATGAGGATTGGAACAAACATTGATAGCAGGGATGTTTTTAAATGAAGCAGAAATCTGCAGGTCTAAATCTTCAAGCCTCAAAAACACTGTACAAACAGACTCATGGATTATATGATTTTTTTAAGGGAGACTTTAGGCTTTTCTCCTCTCTTGAAGAGGCTACATGTAAGTTTTCTCTGCCTTGGTTTCTTGCCAGGAGCAGGTGCTGGTGATTATCGCTTGTCAAGAGCTTATGCCATTGTTGTCTTTATAATACAAGAAGTTATAATACGCCCTCTGAGCAGCGCTATGTCTTCAGGGCAGATTGCAGGCTACTTTGAGTTGCTATCGGAAAGTGATGAGACGGGCCAGGGCTAGCTGGTTAGCATGATAACCTAAGTAGAAGAAAAGATGTGATAGAGGAAAGCGTTAACATTTCCACCTCTGGACACGGCTCTTGGCGAGTAAAGAACTCGTAACATTTATTCTAGACTGAAAAAAATTACAAATCGCTCCGTCTTTAACGTGCTGTTATTTTTCTTCTCAAGTTTCTGAATAGGCACCAGTGTGATTTCACACACACACACACACACACACACACACACACACACACACACACACACACACACACAGCTGCATTTTAAACATTTCCCCCAAACTGTGTGTTCAGACTGTGCCATATTTTCTGTCTTTAGAATATCCAACATAATGTTTTTGCTCATTAATACATGCTGGCTGTGATTTTTTTATTTTTTTATTTATTTTTTTAAATTCATCATAACTGATTATTTTTTTGATCAAGTGTTGAGGTTTAGAGGTTTGGCAGATTTCACATTTTGAGTCATTACCACGCTGTCTGCTGTCGATGCGAGTGGTCATTTTATTAAATCCTCTGAACTGACTGGAGCCACGCTGGAGCATGACTGCGAGGCCAGAATAATTATAATATTATTTTTTTTGGTCTTATTTCATGAATCCTTCTGTTCACTCAGCAGCTGCTAACTGTCAGGCTCATTGAGAAACTGTATGTAATGATGGGAAATACAAATAAACTTGACTAATCGTAGGTGGCAGCTGACAAGGTTGCTGGCAGCAAGTAACGACTTAATATTCATGAACACTCTCAGCCAGTTAGCACTGATTAGACGTAATGCTCGTGTACACATGTAAAAACATTAGACGGCTGGAAAATAAAAAGTAAAAAAAAAAAGTTTTTTTTTTCCCAAACACATTAAAACACCAGCTGTGGAGATACACAGCTGTGACTACAGTGGCTGATGCCTCACGACTGCAGAACTTCTTCTGTATCACAGTCTTCCACTGAAAGCTGTCCGTACATCCGTGGCTACACTGTGAATCAGGAGCCGAGCTCAGCTGATTCAGCTCGTTTTAATGTGACAGTGGAAAACCAATGCAGGGTGAATAAGCAGGGATCAAGCTGTAGTCCACAGAGTTGCTCACTGAATCTATGGGAACATTAAACTTCCTGTTCATCAAACCTTACTCAAAACATTATGGGAATCTTCGTTCCAGATGCAATACAATGATTATTAACAGTCACAAAATCCATTCATAGGAAATTGGACAAATTTAAACAAATACAGGCTAAAAATATACAGCTAAAGTTGTTAGCCCACATAGTAACTTATAATGTGTGTTTACATCCCCCAAAACATTATGGTAACTAAATGATAGAAGTCAATTTCCATTCCTAGTAACTATTTTTTTTCATGTTTAACTATTGAAATGTATATATTACCCCCCCATTCATTCATATACAGAAATTTCCCCTGTGATTAAAAACCTCTGTCTGTAAGATGACACATTCATACACACACCACAGTAAATTCCAAACATGCACGCACAAACACACACACACACACACACACACACACACACACACACACACACATATACTGCAGAATGGTGTCCGGTCAGTGCATCAGCAGCAGCCCCGGTGCTCTGTACCATATGTGCTGCGTTGGCCCTGTCAACTCCATTTGCTTCAGTTTGGCTGTTCACACTGTCTAACACTGCACCAGATGTGGCCTGCTGGCTAATTAGTAGAGAATAGAGAGATCTGTCAGAGATACATGCGTACAGTGACAAGGGAGAGTAAAACCAGGGCCGGCGACTAATGACGTAACACCATGTACACACACACACACACACCCATGCATTCATACACAGTGTTTAATCTGTCTAATTAATGTTCAGCGCTGCTGTGGTAATTAGAAAAAGCTCCTACAGTATTTTGATAATCCTTCAGCTTGGCCTGTGGCTTTTTTTTTTTTTTTCTTCTTCTATTTTTGAGCTCTTTATTTGTTACACAATAATAATGGGCACCTGCCAACCAATAGGAATGAAACGTTTCCATGGTCACAGCACAGTATGCACTACAAGTAACAAACAATTTAAAGTCCAAACCCCTCCATCCCTCCACCTGTGCCGTATCCATGCCGACACTCTGACCTCTGACAGTGGGCGCTGACCCCTCTGACAGGAAGTTCAGCACGTACGTGAAAGGCAAAAAGGCCACGGGACACGGGCGCTACCCCGCTGTCACAAATCATCCCAGACAAACACACTCATTTAATAGACATCGGCGTTCAGCAGAAGGTCAATAACTTCAAGTCCTCTGCCGTCTGAGACTCGCACAAATGTCAGATGGAAATGTCAATAACCTTGTTCAGTGTATCACGGTGGTCACACCGACTGTTTTTCTCACTCTCTGTGTTTCTTTCCGAATGACTTTGACTCCTTTCTTATTCCGCTCAGGTTCAGACGAGCTTCTGGGCCTTTGAATCAATTTTGGATCTCTCCCTGTCGCATTGTCATTCTCCACTCTTACTCTTCCTCCTCCTCCTCCTGTTTCTTCTTTTACCCTCACTCCCTTCAGTGCTTTCAGTGTCTATCACTTGCCGCCGACCCCCCCCCCCCACACACACACACACACACACACACACCCCATCTATTGCCACCTGTCTTGGATCAATGCAGCTTTAGCTACTGTCACCTTCCAGCTCAGGTCATGTTTGCCTCTCTCTCTCTCTCTCTCTCTCCGTCTCTACCTCTGTGTCTCAGATCAATGCGGGGTTTAGCAATTGTCACATTGTAGTGCAGGTTGTGTTTTATTGAAGCTGTCAAGGCGCTGACCTTTCCATGTCCAGGGGAAGAAAGAGGGATGCCAGCAGGTATGATAGAGGGAGAGAGGGATGACCAAGCCACTTATGAGTCTAATCTATCAAAGGGGGGGCAGAGAGGGGGAGGGATTGGTTTGCTGCCAAACTTCAGGGTTCAAACACACAGCTACTTTATTTTATTTATTTATTTATTTATTTTTATTTCATTTATCCCTCACATCACTCACCTGTGTTTGTATTCATTTGTTTCCTCTCTCTTTTTTTTTTATTCTCGAACACGCAGATTCACTGCAGAGGAATATTCTTCACCGTCAGAGGTCGTTTTATTTTCCGTTCATGTACGGTGGGAAAGAAAGGACACCTCTTGTAAACACTCGATATCCAACTTTCCACAATCGTAATTCAGCAGCTGAGGATAACAAAGCCCAGTATGAGCAGCTACAGGGTTCCTTGTTCAGTCCGCCCACCTGTTGACCAGCTGAATGTTTGCAGGTTTCGGTGCCTGCTTCTTTCATAAGGACTTACTACCTAATTTACCGGACTAATTAAAGTCTTTGGCATCGCATCTCCGGTTTAAAATGAAGTGCAATTCATCAAAGTGTTGGCAGGTGTCTGCAAAGTGTGAGTGTAAATCATTTCCTCCTCCATGCATAACAATAAAATGTAGAGTTGAAGTGATGTGGATGACGGATGATGATGTGGAGGTGCATTTAACGCTCGAGAAGTTGAAACACTCAGACACCAGAGGATAAACCCGGGGGTTTTAAATGATGATAGGACTACGACTTAATTAACTGACAGACTCTGTAAAATGTGCAATGACTTTTTTTTTTTTTGGTATGATTTTTATTATATTTATTTATTTTCTAAATCTTGTGGATGTCGTTTGTGGTCTCGTCAATTGTATGTATACATTCTTTTTTTTGCAATTAAGTGAGTTAATAAAAAAACACTGCCTATAATTTACTCTGTCAGTCAAACACACAGTCTGAGGGACGGTCTGTTGAAGTTTGGCTCAAATCTCAATCACTGACACATTGTCTCATGAGCAGAAGAGAGGAGAGAAGAAAAGAGGCTGTCATGTGGTTTTAATGAAGATGAAGTCGTTTCATGTTTTATTGTTCATTATATGATGGTTGAAGGGCTAAAAGTGAGTTCCTCTGGATGGATGTTTTTTAGGAGTCTGAAGTTACTTCTTCTTCTCGAAGAAGTAGTTCTTAGACATTCAGTTTTTTTTCTGACAGTATTTTGGGGTCGTGCGTGACACGATAAATAAAATCACCAACTATAGCTGCTCACGTCTTCAAGCTGAGGAGGAGTTTCACCTCCACCCATCACTTATTCCACTTTTCTTTCCTATTTTCACTGAAGCCCCTCCGGCTCAGAGATGACAGCACTGGAGTTGAGTCAGTTTCTGCTGACACAAATCTCAGGAGGAGGGCCCCCCCACACCCCCCACCCCCTCTGTAGACTCCCACAGTGACCACCACAGCCTCAACGAATCCCCTCTTAGCTGTCCCACAGAGACCAGTGGAAACTCGCTTTCCTCAGGCAAGAGTGGACACTTTAACTGTGCTGAGAGAGAGAGAGAGAGAGAGAGAGAGAGAGAGAGAGAGAGGCAGGTGGACAGTCAGAGGATTGTCCTGTGAGAAACAGTAATCAGTAATCTTATGTTTTTGGACACTGGACTTTGGCATTGCAAAGCAACAGTTCATGAATTAATTCAGAAAAAGATCATCGTTGCAGCTTCACACAGCGCAGCCTGAAAATGTAGCAAGAAGTCTGAAAACGGTTTAATAACAGTCACCTGTTGCTGCTGGATGTCAACTACATCGAATTGAAAAGTAATATTGGTGTAATACGAGAATTACCTGTGGACCGCAGTGAATTGCCTGTGTGACAAAGTGATGTAGCGTCACTTCATCTCTCTCACGTTGGAGTGCTGTCCTCCTACTTTACAGCAGCTCTGCCGGCTGGCATTTTCTCACTTGTCTTTCTCTTCCTCTCTTGTCAGACCTGTCATTAGTCTCACCTCCCACCTGCAACTTCAGCTTATTTAGATGATGTTCACTGTGCGCAGGTGGCACATATCCTTTATGTCACACAGTGGGACAGACTAATGGGCACTGGGGATAATGGGGATTCATCCTCCACTTTAATGATTCCTTTCTCTCTCTGTCACTCAGTCCTTCCTTCCTTCCTTCCTTCTTTCTTTCCTTCCTTCCTTCCTACATATTTTTTTTGTCAGATTCAGACTGAGAGACAGAACAAAAGGTAATACCTCCTGTAAGTGCTGTACTCAACCTGTACTCGGTGTCCATCCCTTTTCATCATTGCCACCTTGTGTGTGTGTGTGTGTTTGTGTGTTTGTGTGTGTGTGTGTGTGTGTGTGTGTTGTGTGTGTGTGTGTGTGTGTGTGACCAGAATAATACAAATCCAGGGAGGGACACGGGTCATCTGTGTAACTGGAACAGTATGTATGTGTGTGTGTGTGTGTGTGTGTGTGTGTGTGTGTGTGTGTGTGTGTGTGTGTGTGTGTGTGTGTGCTTGTCACTGAAAAGAGGGAGAGCTGCTTTGCCGCTGAGCAGATCTGGCGACCTCGGCTCATGACGAGCAGCTGTGTCCGCCGGAGCCTGAGGAGGTGGACGTGGCTGGCCTCGCGCCATTCTCCGCATTGCTTTTGAAAGCAGGGCCAGGTCTGAAGGGCGCTCGGGCGCTCCCGCTGTGTCACCACCAATACGGCCGTTTTGAGGAGCCGCTGCTCTTCAGCGGCCTTATCGCGGGTGAGGAGTATAACATCTGGCAGCCGCTGATCCAGCCCACAGGAGGCGACATCAACTAGGTTTAAGGGCTCATGAAGAGAGTTGTAACATCAGGTCCTAAGATATGCGGCACAGGTTGCTGGCAGGTCTGAGCTTTCTGATAACAGCTTCGAGCCGGTGCTGTTAAAGTCCGACCGTGCTGCTAGCCTAGCTGCAAATACTGAAAAAGAAAAAAGTTAATATTTACAGATTTTGTGAGGGAACTTCTTCAGATTTGGCACAAACATTCACTTGGATTCACAGATGATCTGATTAGATTATGAGGGTCAAAGGTCAAAGGCCAAGGTCACTGTGACCTCTCAAAACACATTTTTGGTCAGAACTCACTCATTTAGACCCAAATTAGAGGATTTAACACAAATTTCTAATAGGATAAAATGAAGTAATTCTGGGGCTAATTATCTTCATTTATCTTTATTATTTTGGATCTTGTCAACAAATATTCTCCACAGGTCCGTCTCAGACCTCTACCTCCTACTACATCTGATTATAAAGTACATGCTTCTTTGGAGAAAGGCATCTATTGCTTGTTGTGAAAGTAGCAGTGGTGGGTAAATGATCAGTCATTCTCTCTGTCTGTCTTTGTGACCCTGATGTCCTCCGTCTCTCACTGGGAGGCAGGATGATGTCCACAGGAAGTGTTGCTGCTTCCAGTAACTAGTAATGAAGCAGGAACAACAGGTTGAAGGTGTTTCTACTTCCCTGAGGTTTCATTGTGTTTTCATGCTGTAGGCCTCCACCCATGATTCAGCCAAAAACCACCCCACACTGTGTATGTGTGTGTGTGTTTGTGTATTCATTTTTTATTTTCTGTTCTGGTGTGTGCAACAGTACATTCACTCAATAACTTTTGTGCTTTTCATTTTGCTTTATATGCATTTGCAACAGAGTGAGTGTGTGAGTGTGTGAGCGTGCATGCGCGCGTGCGTGTGATGCAGCATCGTTCCCCACAGGCCAGATGAGGTGGCCTTTGTGGCATCTTGAGTCAGAAACTATAAAACTTTAAACACATTTCAGCTACATTCCAAGGACACAGCCACTGAAGCGCCACAGCTTGGTAAAGACCTCGGGCTCTGACGCTTCGCTTCACCGCTGCGGTTGCATCACCGCATTCAGCCCGACACTGACAGGCCGCTGTGACCACATAAAACCTGACACTCTGTCGTTTAACTTTCCTTTCTATTGTGGTAAATAGGCGTCCTAACATGCATAGATGATTGGAAGCAGTGACCATTTTTCACCCAATCCTATAATCCTGAGCTTTTTTTCAACCTGATTGTCTTCTCACAAAAGTTTTATTATAAATGACATATGCAGTATCACTGGGGGAGGGGTCCTTTGACTGGGTGTGGACGAAAAATCACTTTAAATGGTTTGACATTGATTTTCTTACTAAAATCTTTCTGAACATTGTTCTCTGATTAAAAAATGTTGCCAGACTCATCGGAGTCGCTTTCAATTATTACCGAACGTCGCAGGAAAGAGCTTCGCGAGCAGCAGCAGCAGTGAAGCTGATTCCCAGACTTTTTCTTTCCGCCTGTCAGCAGTTAGCGTAGCTCAGAAATATTAATTGAGGTGCGTCTGTTGGATATATAAGATGTGCAAGAACCACGACAAAAAAATAATCTGTACATCAACAACCATCACAGTTTTCACTCTGCCAGGTGGTGGAGGAGAGCTGCAACATTACGTCTTCATTTAACGCTGCGGTGATTCTCGCCAATAACACAATATAGCACAACTGTTGCATGAAAGCAGTGTCGAAGCTGGAATCACGGTCTTCTCGCTGAAGCTCTGCAGCACCGAACATGTATCTACGTCACGTCAGATTCTCTAATAGCAACAGTAACCTCACAAGTGTGGCCCGCTCTATTTTCACAATGACTACAAGCTTCCCTGCTGCAGGAAAGAGAGTCATTTAGGCTGAAATGGAGGTTTGTTCGAGTGAGAGAGGCGTCTACGTGTCCTGCAGCATTAATTGGAGTTGGTTGATAGTGAGTTAGAGGAGCCAGAAGGTGGTGGCTGGAGCGGTCGGTTTGTGGGTTAGAGGAGCTGGAGGGTGGAGGAGCGTCCCGGCGTCGCTGTCCCACTTTTCCTTAGATGGCTCTTTTCTGACTGATGCTGTCTGTTACTCCTCTTCCTCTCTTTCGCAGCCTCTCTTCTTCAGAATTTTTATTTGACATTTTTGCATTTTGAATAAAATCCAACGCCTACTGCTGGTTAGCTAGCTTGTCATGATCTGTCGCTGACCGCCCATCGACTACATCAAATCCAGCTCTGCCGCCTGCACCAACCTCACCCTGCACTCATTCGAACTTTCATCACTACAATTGTCTCTCTGGCCAATAGTTTATGAAACAATAATAAATGATATGAAGATTTTGTTTTATTTGCAGCTAACTCGGTAAAAAGAACGTGTTATTAAGAGTTAAGATAAGATGCTAGAATGTGAGCAGCTGTGTCTCAGGAGGCGGAGCAGGGTCGATCACTGATCACAGGGTTGGTGGTTCAATCCCCTGCTCCACCTGGACAAGACACTGAGCCCTGAATGGCTGCTCCCAGTGGTCAGACCTGTGTGTGTGTGTGTGTGTGTGTGTGTGTGTGTGAAGCTGCTGATTATGCGTTTAAGTCCAAAAAAAATGTTTGGTTTTAGTGGAATTTTTTTAAATCCAGTCTCTTTATGTTACTTATTTTCTTTTTCTTTTTTCATGAAACATAGAACCAAAAATAATGAACCCTGCATGATAAACCCTGGGTTGAGCGTTTAACCTTCTCTGCGGACAGAGCTGCATAACATCAGCATGCATCAGACTTTTAACCCATACATAATGTGAGTGTGTGAGTGCATTCCTTCTCCCGGCAGATCAAAGGGTAATTGGAACAAATATCTAGTGTGGGAGATTTGCAACTTTTCTCCGAGATTTTTCCTTGCGGGACGGATTGGAATTTTCATTTTTACCGGCCATTAGCGGAGACCTTGATGGGAAGAGATCAAATAATCCCTGACCTCACACAGATTTTGTGTAATTACCACAAACGCCTTTTTACTCATTACTGTGTCAAACTCCTTTTTCTCCAGCAAACAGAGAATCGTCCCACATTTACACTTAACTTCTGAAGTCAGGGCTGAAGTTACCTCACATAGATTAGCAGGGGCTCTGAGAGGAAGTCATTATTTTAGCCAAATTCAATCTCCAATTCAATCATTTCGACTGCAGCTCCATATTTTAAAGACCTGTCTGTTGATCAGCTACACTGAATTAAAGTTCTTGTTCCCACAGGTTTTAATCATATCGACATAATTAAAATAAAGGGGTTTGTGTCTTTAATAAAATCTCTGTTGCGTGTCACAATGATTTTATGCAACAATAATGCCAACTTGCAGAGCTCCAGTACATAGTGTGAAGGAAAATCTAATGGAAAAAAGGATGATAAAACATCATCAGATCATTTCACTTCTCCCTTTACGACTTTTACACTAGTCCATATAAACTTCTCCGTAGCAACACATTCGTTTCCAAATCCTCAACAGGGTCTAACTCCTCGTTTCTTCTCCTTCCCCCTCTTCCTCTCCCTCTCTCCAGATCCCTCAGATCAGCTACGCCTCCACCGCTCCGGAGCTGAGCGACGACCGGCGCTACGACTTCTTCTCTCGGGTCGTCCCTCCTGACAGTTTCCAGGCTCAGGCGATGGTGGACATCGTCAAGGCCATGGGCTGGAACTACGTCTCCACCGTGGCCTCGGAGGGCAGCTACGGGGAGAAGGGGGTGGACGCCTTCATGCAGCTCTCCAGAGAAGCAGGTAAGAGAGTGGTGCATCACGGTCTGAAGACAAGCAGCAGATGGTTTATGTGGTGACGATCGATCGGTGGATGAGTGTGTTTTGCATCGTGTTAACCGGCACAGGTTTATGTCCTGGTGACATTTCACCACAAACCCCTTCTTCCAAAATATGTAATACAATTAATTACATCCACACAGACACCATGAATTTTTTAGATATGCTGACAACATGTTTAACCAATCCAGACCTTGACCTGATTCAGACCCTGAAAACATGGTTGCAAGTATCTGCCTTAAAAAACTGGATCAGGAATCGGCGAGTACGCGAGTCTATGCACGATCCGATACCACATAATGTATTGATAAACTTTATAGTTTTATGCCCAGAAATCAATTCTTCTTCATTGCCCTAAAACAGTAGCCTGCACGGGGGAGTTGCACTCTGCAGCCACTGGCAGCTACGGTTTTAGAGTGGAAAAAAAACAGAATTGATTTGTGGTAAACGGCGTAACGTTAGCCTTTGGCTGTGGTCACTAATGGGCGGATTACAGTCAAGGTCCAAAGCTGGATCCGGACCCAGATCTATAAATGATAGAGAATCATTACATTTTTTTGACTAAATGTTTCTGTTTTAACTGGCACAGCTATTCTTGCCTTTATGGCACTGGTCACGTAATGCTACTCAGCCAGTCACTGTGACTCGTGTCAGTGAGTGACACACACACACACACACACACACACACACACACACGCTGAGACGAGACGACAGTTTGCAGAAGAAGCCTACAATAGCAGGTTTAAATTATTTTTCAATATGTTGTCCAGTTTGAAAAGACCCAAAATGAACAGTGTAGGCAGAATACTTCATTATTACAAGCAAATTATTTATAGCATTGTTATAGCATATAGTATTAGTATGGGAATGGTTCTGTCCCAAGCTTTTTGATCTGTATAAGCCGTTGATCACTGTAAAAGTAAAAATAAAAAGAGAGATAGAGAGAGAGATTCTATGGCATTCATGTGTTTGTTCATGTTTTACTAAAGGTTTAACCTGAGCCATGCCACAAAACAATGAAAGCAATCACATCACATCCCTACGGGGTCAGTAGCATTCAGCTGTTCAAATATATATTTATATAACGCGTTGGTATGAGATCGATAGTCAGTATTGGCTGATAAAGGTTCAGGTATCAGAATCCGTATCTGAACATCTCGAGTTGGAAATTAAACATATGGCACTAGAGGTGGCGTCTGTTCTTAGCTCACTTTTCAACACAGTCAGCTGTTGCAGCTACGGCTGCTAAGCTACTTTAAAACCTTTAATGCCTGATCGCTTCAGTTGCCATCAAAACTCAAACTCCTTTTTAACTCTGAGCACACAGACCTGAAACAATAATTTAATGATTTGATGCGAATGACAAGTTCCAGAGGACGTCAAACTTGATCATCATGTTTGTAAGATTTCTTCACCATCAAGATAATCCGCTGATAACTGTCTGTACAATTACGGCTACGGTGCGAACAGGAAGTGCTGATAGCAAATTTGGCATAGTTATCTCAGGTTCTATTTTCGTAGGGTGCGATCAGTGTCAGATTATGAAAACCGCTCTGTTAACATGAGTTTTAATTCTGACCTTGAACTATTGTGCCAGTCTTAACGCTTCTAGGACTCAGACGCACACCCCGCCACTTTTCCTCTGTTTCTCAGCACGAAAGTAAAAGAATCCGTCTCCCTACCTGCGAAACATGAAACAGATCTGATATAAACTGGTGACTCACAGAAGCTAAAAAGGAATTAATTAGAGTATACAGTGATGTTGATTGCTCTCCGAATAATCTCAGTGACATTTAGAACAATCTGATGACTCTTCACAACCCACCAGTCGGGATGTGTCCTGACATTTATGTGCTGGAGTTTTTTTTTTTTTAGAGGATTATTAAAGGACACGGCGCTGCCAGGGAGCGCAGAGGACGCCCAGAAATCTCTTAACTGTCTAACAACAAACAGTCGCCCCGATATTTCCACAAAAGCACAGCACATCGTTGATCTGTGGTGCTTTTTGAACAGTGATTTGATTTAAAAAAAAAAAAAAAAAAAAGACTTGCACAGCGGTCCTTCTCAGTGTTACCCCGAGCAGTGTTCAGCCTCTTTATCTTTACAACAGGTTCTCTTTGAAAGCACATTCAGGAAAAATCTTGGAGCCTTAATCCCCAACTGCGTTCTCATTTTTAATGGTAATGAGCAGATAAAACCAGTGGCCGGACTCTCATGTAAGAAGTGAATACAAAAATACTGTAGCTGCTTGAGTTTAATGTGAATATAACCAAAAAAAAATGTTTGCAGGATCAGGCCCAGACCTGAATCACTTTGTGGCGTCAGTTTGGTAACAAAAATTCATTCATTCAATCCTAATTGTCGATCCACTTTTGTGCACACCAAGTAAAATTGAATTTAAAAAAATGTCCGTAATATTTCATCAGAAAAACAAGAGAAGTTAATGGAGTATAGTCATCAGCACTTGCAGATAAGTACGGATGGTCGGCTAATGACCAGCAGCAGTTTCAGCTCCAGGCTTTCTCGGGCGTTTCACAAAGCTGCAGAAAAACGGCTTTGTTTATGTATTTATTGCATTTAGAGAATATTTAATATGGACTTAATGAACTGCCAAACAAAACTGAAGAGTTAATTCTTGATTTAATGTATAATTCTGGCAGATGGCTCCATCACCCTGTGTGTCTGTCATAGTCACGGAGAGCCGTTCAAATCATTATCTCTGCTGTTACTGGATTGGTTCAATTTGTCAGCGAGCTGATTGGAACCTAATTAAGACACCCGTCATCAAAATGTTCTTTTAAAGTCATTGGATTTTTTTCTTTCTCCACAAAGTGCTGATATAACAAGGTTCATTCCCTGCAGCAGCTGTGAGCAGCTCTGTGATTCATGAGTCCTCTGGACCAAAAACCCTTCTCTCAGAGCGAGGACCTGCTTTGTGAGTCACTCCCAGAGTCTTAAAGTCATGACTGATCTGACCCTCATCTTTAAGGAGTTCCTCTCCTATGTCATCCAGTTAGTCCTTACTTTTTAGCCTCAGGGTGTTTCGTGAAAACGGCCCCTTGACCGGGATGGACGGTGCGCTACAGCTGAATGCATAAAAAAAAACAAAGCCTTACCACGGTAAATTAACCAAGTCTCGGTGTGAAGGGACAGTAGATTGAACATCCAGCCGTTTGTCCTGCATCCCTTCAGGCAGTGTGACATGTGGTGTGGTTACAAGCTCTGCGCTGTGCGGCATCCAGTGGTGCAGGCCACCACGAGGCAGTGAGGAATTTCAGATTCTGAAACGAATGATAAATCCAGGAGGACTGTGTCTTTTAACAGAGTCTGGTCATTGTGCAGATTCGGTAATTGCTCCTAAATCCTCTCATATCTGATGCTATCAACCCAAGAATACGACTACGCCTTCTTAGCCCACTGTTCGGCTGATAGATATTTGATAAAGGAGCTCTGTTTCTGTGTGTGTGTGTGTGTGTGTGTTTGAGAAGCGTGCAGGTCTTTCTAGGTTATCTGCAGATTTGGGAGTAATCCACTATGTATTGATTGCGGGAGGTTCCTTCTATCAGTTGACAGACACACATCCACAGCTCTTGCGCGCACATGCACGAACACAGAGCCGGTAATATAATTAGACAGTGTTCGTTTCCGGCGGGGCGTTGAAGATAAGGGCCTACACACACACACACACACACACACACACACGCAGGCAGTAATGCAGGGAGGACACCTCCAGAGTGATTAATCAGGTGGTTGGAGACTGATTAGCAGGAAGTTTTTCTCAGGCTTCTTCCACAACTTCTCCCTCAGTCGCTCTCCAGCGTCTGATAAGCCAAGCGGCTCCTCGCTACAGCCGAGGCTACAACACGACTGCGGTTACAACGCACGCTGTCTCACGGTGCGCTCGCTGTGCCGACAAACAGGAACTTCACATGTAAGCTGCCAAATATTTGCGTTTGGAGTCTGGGGTTTTCCTCTCCGGGATGATGCGGCTCTCGACTCTTCTCTTTCATTACAAGAGCATCAGCGTGTTGTGGCAGGAAAGCAAATGAGAAGACGTGAAGAGATTGTCAAAGACTGACACCCACGTCTACTGCTGCCACATATAGATGAAGTAAACAAGCCTCCAGCAGCGTGATGGGGCCTTAATTGTAAATCTGTGTACAACACTGTGATACATGAGACAGATTAAATTTCTAAAGCATTTCTTTTGCTAAGAATTCTGTCCAGCAGATCATGTCGCCTGTCAGAAAGACTGCAGTTATCAAATATCCTTAAAATAAAGGTTATTATCTAAAAAAAATATACAAATCCACAATCCTCTGCTCCATGAAATCTGTTTTACTTTCATGTAACCCTGTTAAATCCCCATGTTTGTTCGCCAGCAAAAGGACCAGTGGTCTTCTTACAAGGGGTCAAGGGTGAGCCGACACCCTGCTGACCTCCGTTAGCTGCTCAGTCTGTATCATATGACCGTAATCCATGTTTATGTTCTGCCCACCAGTTTGCGTGGTTCTAACTTTTTAGTTCAACTCTTAAAGACATCAGTTTGGCAGACAGCTGTAAATACTTATATACCCATGATCCTCTGCCATTGGTGCTGTGGAGAAGAAGGTGTGTGTGTGTGTGAGAGACGTGGATCAGAGAAGCAGCACATTTTTTTTAAATGTTTTTTTTTTCAAATTGTAGTAGTCGAGAACAAAGCACGTAGTCATGGTTACTTAATTCAAATCCAAAACCGACCCAGAGACCAAAAGTGACGCGACTGAAGCTGCAGATTGTAAAATTTTGAATGTTTTGAGCTTTCACCAACTGTTACAGCGGCACGTGTGACAAGCTCTTTGATGAGATTTTTCTCGCTGAAATGCACCCTGGGAGTCGTAGTCCTCTCCTTCGGTGTTAATGGCCACAGGCTTCTTGTAGCTATTTTCTAACACAGTTGTTCATCCTTTGGCAGTTGGAGCTCTTCTCAGACTGAGAGGACATGAATCATCCAGACAGTTGAAGGAAAAGTGAACAGGACTTTTATTTCTAAATAGACCTTGCTCTCATTGGGTTATTTGAAAACTGAGCTGTTAAGAACTTCATTTTCATTTGCATTGGTGCTGATTATTGTATTTAATTATGAAATAGAAAGAAACTCTGCATGTGTTTTCTCTCCATCATTAAAATATACATGTTCTTCAATTGGATTCTGCTTAATAAGATGCAGAGGAACAGACACATCTGACTGAAAACATATTTACCAAAATATGACCATTCATTGATCAAAATGCATCTCCGTGTGTATAAACAGAGACAACATAAATTCAGTGTCGGGAAAAGAGGATCCATATTCTCAAAAATTGCTTTTTTATTTATGAGGGAATGTATTCCAAGTCCAATGTGTTGGAATAGATAACATGTATAACAGTATATGAGACATCAGAGGAGGCTCGCTCTGCTTCTAGTGGCAAATTTCATACTGTTTATATTTGTCAAGAAAAAAAAAAGTCAGTGAAGCCTTTGGGAATGTCTTTAAATATCTGCTTTAACTGGTCATGAAAATGTGACCTGTCTTCATCCAAGTCACAAATACAGACAAACACAGTGTCCCTGAGCTGATATCACGCAAACAGTTATAGTCTTTTGTGTCTTTATTGAACACAGTCATTAGACATTCACAGCGTTGGTGCAAAAGTAAGTGAACCCTTGGATTTAATAATTGCTCGAACCTCTGTTAGCATCAATAATTTTTAGAACGTTATAGAGCTGCTTCAGCTCGGACATATCCTCAGGATGTCCCGTGTGAGTGACTCTTCGGGTCATTCCACAGCATCTCTACTGGGTGAAGCTGTGGGCTCTGACTGGGCCACTCCAGAGGTGGGGGGGTTTCCTTAGTTTATATCATTCTGTAGTAGATTTGCTTTGATGTTTAGGGTTATTGTCCTGCTGCCTCACCCAGCTTCTCCTGACAGGTGGACAGACACCCTGACGTTATCCTGTAAGAGGATGTGGAGCTGACCAGGCCCAGAGGCAGCAAAGCCTCCCTCCACCCTGCTTCACCTTTGGGTTAATGTTTTCATGTTGGGAGGCAGTGGCCTTTTTACCCCATAGACAGAGCAAATCAACCTGAGTTTCATCAGTCCATAAAACTTTTTTTTGGCAAACTTCAGGTGCAGTTATGCAGCAGCTTCCAACATCATGCTCCATGCAACATGATCTGTGTGTGACTCATGAACAGAGATGTTAACCAGCTCATATGATCGCTTTAAGCCTTTAGCTGTTACTCTGAGCTTCTGTCACATTGCTGATCATTCTGCTTTGTGTCTTTGGAGTCATCTCAGCTGGACGCCCACGTCTAGAACTTCTAGTGGACTGATGAAGATCTAAACTCTTTGAGATGACTCTGTAACCTTTTCATTACTGTAACTTAGATGAAGGTTTGATCATATTTAAGAAACATTTATACAATAATAAAGAACGATATAAAAGGATTCTTGCCTCTCTACGCTGTCAAGCCTAAGTGCTGGAAGTACTGACAGGTTGACACGGAGATGTCATTTTACAGAATCATTTTCTCAGTGTCAGTCAGTTGTGTTGTGTGAAGCTCAGCAGATTCCACACATCTCGATGTTTTCACAGCTCTGCTTTGACAGTTGATAAAATACTGAAGACATAGTCGATACTTGGCCACGCCAGGATAAAAGTGTATGTTGAGTTTTCCTGTGGTTGTAAGTAAGTATTCCATATTCTCGTCCACGGCTTTGTTTAAAAGTGAATGAGTACATAAAGAAGCCTACTTTAGCAGAGGAACAAATTTTAACTGGATCTCACACCCAAACATCCACCTCAGTCAGGCCAAGATGAGGGAAACAAATTGTCAGTCAGACTTTTACCTTAATGCGCAAAATAATTACAAAAACGAACTTTCAGGGACGGGTCAGTTCCGGGGTTTGGACATGAAATTAAACCTTATCTGCACATCTGAGGGAGAAAATCTGAAGTCTCAGAGGTACTTTCTAATCAGGAGTTATTATTTTGCTGCTTCCTGAATGCAGACACACTCCAGAAGACCCTCAGGAACCTGCCCTTATTATCTCTGAATCAGCAGGATTGTAAAGAAAAATGCTGTGAGATATTTGCCTTCCATTTCTTCAGAGGTTGAGAATGCTGACTGTGTAACTGGGCTCCTTAATACCATCTGAACTCAGTATTGGCAGCGTATAGCAGGAGGGAATAATGTCTCCGAGCTATTTGCCATGTGGAGCATTTGAGTGAAGAGTGTTAGTAAAAATCACACTAGTCACGAAAAACTACCTGCAGCAACTGTTTGCTTTGAAAAAATTAAGGTATTTTCATAGCTGGGTTTCTTACATGATCAATGCTGACACTCGGATAAATGTCAAACTGGTTCATGAAATCACACGTCTCACTGGAGGCTGCGATATCACAAATCTGAATATTAGTTGACTGCACCTCATGTAACGTTAGTAATTACAAAGTCGACTTCAAACAAGCAGAAAATAACTAAGATGCTATGCAATCTCTGTACTTTGTTTAAAATACATTTAACTTCTCACAATTTCATAGTTTATTTATTTTTAGTGAATAATTTTGTTATTTATTAGCCCCCATTAGTTTCCACGTAGTGAAACTGTCCCATTAAAAGTAGCTGAATCAGCTGTGATCAGCTCCTGTTCACAGTGTAGCCAGGGGTGTACAAACAACAGCACTGGATTACTGTGATACTGAAGAAAACTTAAAAACATGAAGTTCCTGAATGAAATCATGCAGTCTCCACTTTTCTCATATTTCGGGTCAGAGGTTTATTCACACTGAACAACAGAGATGATGATATCCTGAGAGTGTAAGTGTAAGTCGCATGCATTTCGTATCTCTTTGTTGAGATTCGGCTGGGTTATAACTCAGGAGTGTCATTTTAGGACACAAATTGAAGCGTCTGTGTCACAGCCACTGTTGTAGCTCCAAAGGTCGCTAGTCCTCATTTGTTTGCTGGATGACATGTTGTACTGGTACTTGTACGGCTTATTCTAGTGGGTAACCTAAAAGAAAACAGCTGTCTGTGAATGTCTCTCAGTAATCATACGTCTTGGGTTTGATTACACCCCTGTCACTGATGTTAACGCCCTCTGTATTAGAGCCTCTGAAGCAGAACACAAACAACTCAGACAGTATTTGAATGTTTACAGTGAGCAGAGGGGCTGCTTTAAAAGTCTCTTTAGAGCCTGTCAAGTGATAAAGTGATACCCCACCCAGTACTAAGTACTAAACACCAGCCTCTTGTTGGCTTTAAAGTTAGCTGTGTTGGTACCTCCATCTTACACAAGAAAAACAAGTCTTTGACTATTAGGTGGTGCCTATTTAAAAAAACACATATACAGAAACACAAAGAAAGAACAAAACAAAATACAATATCAGAAATAGTAAACAAGAGAAATAACTTTCATTGTCATGACATTCTTAATAATTATTAACATTACATGCTAGAACAATTGATTTTAAATCAGAAAAAAGACAGAATTCTGAATAATTCAATAGAATTTATTACTTATTAATAGAATTATCAAAGGTATTACAATTAATTAAAACAAAGGAACCACAGAAAAATATTAAATAATTTTAAAGACAGCAAGATATCTTATCATGTATATCACAATGGTGTATATGAAACTGACTTCTCCAAATAAAACTGCTGTAAACATTTTCAATACCATTCAAAGGTCCCATATTGTATAAAGTGAGATTTCCATGTGTTCTTTGATTAGAAAGCAGGTCTAGGTTCTATATTAATACTGTAAAAGTATCAAAGCGCTCAGTCCACAGATAAATACTCACAGCCTGTATTCAGAAACTGAGCCTTAAAACGCCTTAAAACCCATCAGGACTTCTGTAACTTTGTGATGTCACAACAAAACATTCACTGCTCTCAGCCATGCCCCAAGCCACGCCCACCTGGACCCACTGTCCAGCCTTGCAGAATTTGGTTTTTCTGAGTGTTTACCTGAAATCAACGATATTTTTATTTGATCCCTCAGAAAACAGTCAGCCAATCAGAGGAGAGGTTCAGAGTCTCTCTTCTGATTGGCTCACCAACCTGTTGTTGCTAAAGATCCAGAGAGAAGCCTGAGAGAGGAGATGTAAGACAACATTGAGATGGGTTTTGGGTCTTAAAACCATAAAAACATCTTCTTATGGATCAACACTTCAAACAAAACACCGGAAAAGTGTAAAATATGGGACGCTTAAAGATAAAAGATGTGACCTAGCGGTACTATGGTGCTCATTATCAGCATAATCCAGTGTTTGAACCTACACACAATGCCCAGACTTCAGTTTGCTTTTTTATTTATCTGTGTGGACGTTGAAAGAAAGCTCAGCATCAGTAATAACACCAGATCATTTTAAAGAATGAGCATGATGACGAAGGAGTGAAAGAAACATACAATAAGATTTATTCTTTTTAACAATCATTTTGTTGGCATGAAATAAATTCTGCACATTGTCAGAATCATACTGAAGGTGAGTACTGAAGAGCATTAACATGAGATTTCGATATATATAAATATAAATAATTGTGTCGTCTACATACAGACGAGGTTACTGTTGCACAGCCTCCACACATACACAAAAATGTGTAATTGGCCATATTTTGGCAAAACTGTCAGTGTATGTGAAACAGTGGAGGAACAACAGAGTTGAGCTCTTTAGTTCGTTGAGTTCAAAAGTTGCGAAAGCTTGCCTGAAATTTAATGCAAACCCTCTGGTTCAAGTGTTTGCTGTGTGGAGATTAGTGCTGTGCTGTTAAGGCTATATCTGCTGACAGTTGTTGTGTGGTGTTCCCCAGCAACAGCCGTCCTTAGGTCTTGTTTCCATGGTGGCTCCTTACCTTGGCTCTGCAGCTGTTTGTCTCTTCATCCTCCTCCATCTTCTTCTTAAACAGACATCCCCTCAGTGTGTTTATTTATAAATTCATTAGGCTGGAGAGCTATTAGAAGCAGCACATCAGCTAATGCAGCACCTAATTTGCCTATTTGATTACCTGGGAGTCCCGGATGGCATCCATCAGCCATTTATTAGTCTCCTTTGCTTCCATACTTACAGGAGTGACACATACTTATCACCATTAGTGGGAACTGCAGAGTGGGGGTGGGAAGGAGGATAGTATGAATGAAAAGAGAGGTGGTTTCACTTTACTTCATCAGACCACGCCGTGTTACTCTGCAAATGATAGCTAGTCTGATCCAATTCAGGGAGAGATCAGTCATATGGCATACATGTTCAGTGATATAGTTCATCGTTGCGGCGGCTGGAGTAATGTTTGCTCGGCCTATCGCAGCACGGCGAGGTTGACGTTCATCAAAATAACTCCCCTAACTATCCCATTTTGTAAAACAAACCCATCGCTTCAGGGTTTTTTTTCCTTCTTTCACGCAGTTCAGCGAACAGTAATATCTCTCCATCACACTGGCACCGACTGATCTGTTTTCATACTTCTCTCTTTTTTTGCACTGCATAAGCAAATTCCACATCTGATGTCGAGTAATTTCAAAACAACTTTTTAAAGGGAAGCTTAATGGCGTCCCGCAGGATCGAGCCAAAGCGACATTAATATTTCAAGGTGGAGTCTTCGTGTGAACTATAGCCTAGTCATTGTTTAAAATTTGAAGAGTCTGCGGTCCGCTGCTTTTTGATACCCATCAGCTCAATACCACGCCGAGATCAAGGACTTTGAAAGGAGGAGAGGGGAATGAAAGGAAAAAAGGAAAAATCTTGCTTCGGGTTGTGTTGTTTATACTGGAGTTATACTAGTGTTAGTGTGTGGTTAGCTTAGCACAATAAAACCTGTAAGAGCTATTCTCAAATGGTCTCTATTTTCTCTTGACACCTGTTGTTAAAAATGCATCTGGACTGTCTAAGGAATCACATGTCAGGTGTAATCCTGTGTTTGGTAGAAGAAATGTAAAACATCTAATACAAAATGTAAAGCATGTACCTATTGTACTTTCATATGACTAAAGTTGGAGAATTTACAATGAAAGACACAGTATTTAATTTCAGTGGCATGGCTAAAGAATGAATGGAAGTGTTTAAATTGTTTTTTAATACAGATTCACAGTTTCATCATAGATCTGTCATCTTGAGGTGTATTTAGTGCAGTTTTTACAGCGTGTCAATATATTCAATGGTGGACATTGACTTATTTAGACTTCAGGCTTTGGTTTCAGTTTAGACTTTGGGTGTTTTTTTTTTATCGTATCTGGTTACATTGAGGATTTTGTTATAGAGAACTTCCTTTTCAAACTGATGTTGCTGGTCAGTATTACATTATTGGATTATAGTGGCCTTGACTCCGTGAGGATTCACGTCATAACATGAGGGACGTGCTTCTACAAAACACGATATATAATTTGAAACACACACCGTCATCGTCAGCGTCTGAAGGACGCATGAAATACAGAGCTATAACTCTTTCACTGAAGACATCAAACACTTAAACCCATAGAAACCCGTCGTAGCAGCTGCCTGGTCATGAAACTGTCATGTCAGTCGCTCCACCAAAGTGCCACTGGCTCAGTTAATGACTAGCACACAGAGGCTGCCTACGGAGCCGTCAGCCCAGTTACAGGTCATTAAGAGGAAGGTGCAGTCTCAGTCAGTCATGACTCACCCGGTGACTCATCAGCACAGCCACCAAGATTCGTGACTGTTCTGATTTTAGCTCCTGGTGAACATCAGCAAACAAAGACGCTGAGCGACGAAGTGAGGGATCTCATTACTTTCACATTTTAATTCCAATCACAAATCCAGATGAAGTCCTTGAAAAAGTTGCAGTGCGTTTCAACAGAGCTTTGGTAAATGAACGTGAGTTTGTTTTGTAGAGAATGTGAGTGTATATGTTTTGCATATGTGCCACACACTCGAGAATTTCCTCTCGGCGGTCTGGGAGTCAAATTGAAGGCAAAGCTCTTCCACAAATCTCTCTGCATCCATTTTGTCTCAAGGCCAAAAGAGGAAAGATAAGAGCAGACTACGTGTCCTTCAGTTAAGCCAAGAAGCTTAAAATGGAAGTCAAAAGACTGGAACTGGGATAAAGTAATCTAATACAGAACTTTTCACAGTAAAAGCCTTTACTATTTAGCAAAATATAGTTCCAATCTCCCTGTAAAACAGATTCAGAACCTGTGGTGAACAATTTAAAATTCAGCGCCGGGGCATCAGATCTTAGTGGTGGTTCGTTTCAGGGCTGTTGCTGTTGCTACAACTGAAGACGCCGAGGTCACGTCCTTGGTACTTCAGGATAAGAGGAAATAAAAGATTCAGTTTTTCCTCAGCAACATTTTTATTCTTTGTAGAGAGTTTAAAGCAACATTTAGATGTTTCATGCTTGGAAAACGCACATAAATTGATAAATTAACAAAATGAAATCTGAAAAGGTCTAGACTTTTTTGGTGGATTAGGCAAACTTCAGTGTTTTCTTCTTCTGTGCACATTAAAATGTACAGAATCCAAAAAGACCCAGAGATATGAAGACGCTGAGTGTAACCTCATTTATCAGCTCATATTCCGCATTGACAATGCAGTCATAACATCACATATTAGTCTATCCATCACCCTGACAAACACACAGCACACTGTTGTGCTTGTGTACGCTGCCTCCTTCATCCAGAATGTGTTTCTGCTCTGGAGACTTTTGAGCTCATCTAATCAGACTGAACTCATTGAACGATTATTGTTGTTTCTTCAGGAAAATGTTTCACAGCCTCAGTTACAGTCAGTGTTTCTGACTACAGGTAAGGTTTGTTCACCTGTGGAGTAATCCTGTTGTACCAGCACAATATAATTTGCGTGTGCAGGTTGTGCAGAAGTACTTTGTGTTTGCCAGCTTACACAGTGAAGTATATACAATGCAGGAGGAGGAAAGTAACACAGTGACAAAGTGATTCTTTTTTTTTTTTTTTCCAGTGGGCATGTCGACAAACATTTAGCAATTTATTCAAAATGAACTTCAGGACAAAATGCTGTGAGCCAAATTATATCTGACTGTGGCAGCCAGTTACTTTGTGTACAACATCAAATACAGAAACAAGTACGGAAGCCAAAAACTGGCACAAATAAAACATATTTTAATAAGTTGTTAAAGTGTTGCTCCCTCCTCAGACCTATTTACTTTCTTTTCTAGAATCCTGACTTTATCATGGTAAATAATAATGGATCTGTGTCAATATGAACAGTGTGTTTTATAAAACGCAATTACCAGGGAATCCAGATAATTGTATGAGTCCGTATTAATTGCAAAAAAAATAAATAAATAAATAAATAAATACAGACCCTGAGTTTATGCAGCTACCAATACATGACTGGTGCGGTGATGTCAAGTGATAATGAACACTTCACTTTTCAGCAGCTGCATAGGTGATTTTTTTTGTGACATGCAGGAGTTCACTGGTTCTTTTAAAGCAGCTGTTCAATCACATTCGGCCGCAGTTGCATGTTAATAATGATTCAAACTGCGGAGAGACTGATACGTGCAGTCTATTAATGGATTATGTTCCCGAGCTGTATATTGACCCGATTTGCTGCAGTTTAAATCTCCTCTGACTCAGCTGACAGCACCGTCTGTCAATATCACAGGAAAATCAAATTTTAACTTGCATGTTAGATAAACATCAGCCTGCTAATGATTTGCTCTGAACATGTTCAGAGTCGTATCGTTCCACTTTTAGATCATAAAATTCCTCTAAATAATGATTCCTACGGTTTGCATATCGCGCACTACCTGCATTGCAGCGGGCGCCTCCGGTCATTATGGGATATGTAAACAGATGATTACCTTACAGCGTGATAAACTAGTGCATGCTGCGAGCATGTAATAATGTAGATCGGAGAGAGTAAATAAATCAACAGTGTTTCATGGTTAAATTGAACTTTAGCATTTTTTTTCATTATTCCTGAGCAGTGATGGATTACACGCTCTTCAGATCACACATCAATACTCAAATAAAAAAATATATATTATATGCATATGAAATGAACAGTGAGGTCCAAAAGTCTGAGACCACTTTCCCATTATTATGTATTATGTATTTACAATATCATTCTGATAAACACTTAATGCTTTGTCGTGAAAAGACTCATATGAACTGAGTTATATAGTAGATTAAAGTTGACACAAATTATTAGATGCCTGTAACTTTAACCCAAAAATATCCCAATTGGTTTTTAACACATATGTTGATCCAGGGCTGCATGGTGGTGCAGTGGTTACCGCTGTCGCCTCACAGCAAGGAGTTTCCGGGTTCGAGTCCCGGCTCGGCCGTGGGATCTTTCTGTGTGGAGTTTGCATGTTCTCCCCGTGCAAGTGTGGGTTCTCTCCGGGTACTCCGGCTTCCTCCCACAGTCCAAAGACATGCAAAATGGGGACTAGGCTAATGGGATACTCTAAATTGACCATAGGTGTGGCTGCGAGTGTGAATGGTTGACTGTCTCTATGTGTTTGCCCTGCGATGGACTGGCGACCTGTCCAGGGTGTACCCCGCCTCTCGCCCGAAAAGATGCTGGGATAGGCTCCAGCCCCCCCGCGACCCTACTAGAGGATAAGCGGTAGAAAATGAATGAATGAATGTTGATCCAACCGAAGTGATCATGCAGTAAGGTGGATATTACAGAGGTGAAGCAGAAAAATAACTGGCAGCGTCCCAGCTGAAACTGGACGTCGGTGTAATGTCAGAACGACGTTGAACTTTAATGTTGCACAGATGGTAATTTTCACTTGGAAATGAAAATCAGTTGACGTCAAAAACCGTTGGCTTGACATCAACCTCCAGTATTGGACTGGCGTTGAATTTTGGTTGGAAATCAAATTTGGATATTCGTTAAAACCCAACATTAGCTGTTTAATTGCACCTTTAAAGAAAGATGCTGCAATGAAGGTAGTATGGATCTTGTTTGCGTCAGAGCCACATTTGAGTTGTAAATGAAAAGCCTTTATACTGAAAGATGGATGATGTCATATCAAGGTTAGACAGATGTTAAGATGTCAGACGGACCCAAAGTATTCATTTTAAAACATTATTTATGTATCGTGTATTTAAAATGTCATTTTAATGAACACTTAATGCTTTGAAAAGACTCATATTAAAGATACTGAATTATATAGTAGATTTAAATTGAAACTAATTATTACCTCTAAATTAAACCTAGAAATATTAATGATAATATTAATAATAAATGAACTGGTCTTTAAAAACGCATATTGATCAAACCAAAATGATTATGTAGTAATGTGGATATTACAGAGCTGCCACAGAAAAATAACTGCCAACTATTTTTGTTGATCAATTAATCATTAAAATTGTTTATCAAGCATCAAAATGCCAACAAAAAAATTATGCTTAAGTTATATTAAATTTAATATCTTTCAGTTCTGGTTGACTCAGTATTGTCTGTATTTTCTGATGTTTTATGGACCATTCAGTTAAATGTAATTAGCTGCAGCCCTGGTGTATCATTATGAATGTGTGTGACTTTCTCACTTGTATCTGCTGCCTTTAGTTGGAGGGTTTCAGCCTCTCGGTGATGAGTGTGAGATTCCCATTATCCCCTTCCCCCTGAGGCAGAGGACCTTGTAATGGCCTCTGCTTTGCCATATGCTTTGCACTCAATCAAACGAGAAGCACTGTTCTCCACCTCTCTTTCTATCCCCCTCTCTCTCTCTCTCTCTCTCTCTCTCTTTGTCAATGGTAAACACTCCCTCTTTCTTCTGACTTTCCTTCGATCCTCTGCGTCCTCACCGTCCTCTCTCTGTTTATTTTACTCCAACTCAACCACTGATTGTTTCTTTTACTTTCTCTTTTCTCTTTCTGTTAGTCTCAAATGTTTATCTCTTTTTCTGCCTCTCTCTCTTACCTCCATCTCTTGTCAGTGTGTTTATCTATGCTGACTCGAAATCTCCCTGTCCGCTTCTTTCTTCCTTATCCCTTTCATTACTTGCTGTGTGGCAATATGGAAAACAGACTTTTTTTTTTACTTAATGGCCACTTATTCCATACGTTTTAAATCCACCTCAATAACCGGGTTACAGCTGGCTTTCTCCAATAAGATGATTTCATAAATGTCATGTAAATGAGCAGCTGGGTGTCTGTGTAATCTGGGTGGGGGATTAGAGACACCTGATTTCTCCAGCAGTGTCTTTGTTATGTGTACATGTAACCGGGTTTCTAATTGGCATGTCCAGGATAAAGACTGGAAGCAGTGAATTCAGTGCTTGTTTTTTTTTTTAATACAGAATGCAGGACACAAACAGTATGAAATAAAGACATGAATAACTTTCTCCAGGTCAATGGCATCCATACACTGTTTGATTTTTAAAGGTCTCATGTTGTATAAAGGGAGATTTCCATTTCTTTTTTGATTATAAAGCAGGTCTAAGTTCTATATTAATACTGTGAAAGGATCAAAGAGCTCAGTCCACGACCTGTGAGGACTTCAGTAACTTTGTGATGTCACACCTGTACAGTCACTGCCCTCAGCCATGCCCCCAACATGGCCCACCTGGACCCACCGTCCAACCTTGCAGGATTTAGTTTCTCTGAGTGTTTTACCTGAAATCTGCTACAACACTCAGCCAATCAGAAGAGGGGAGGGGTGGGGGGCTTTTCCATGTTAAGTGTGAAAAAGTTACAAGACTCTAAATACAAATGACAACCTGTCACTGTCACTGTCACACTAACACTGTTAAAAAAAAAGTGTGTGCGTGCAGATTTACAGTGATCACATCACCACAGTGAATGTTTTGTGATGCACCTGAATGACCTGGCTTCTCTGAGCATCCTGGTTGCTTCAGTGGAGGTGGACACACACCCAGATTAATGCTGCACCACCGTGAGTGGGAAAACACGCATGTTCATGTTCAACCAGCTGAATGTAACGTGAGGAAACCTTGAGGAATACCACTACAGCTCTGTCTCCATTCCAACATAAAGAGAAGGCCTCAGTGCTGCTTCAGCATAGTGCAGCTGAGGGACTCGTGGGGGGGGGGGGGGGGGGGGGCTGCTGCTGCTGCTGCTGTTGTTGTGTGTTGTGTGCTCACAAAATGGCAATTTCTCTCCCTCCCTGCCTCTCTCGCTTGCTGTGCCCTGGAGAAAATAGAAATGCTGGTTGCTTGACTATCAGCAGCTCATCAAATGTTCATTTCTCTGGTCAATAATTGACTCTGGCCCCTTTATTAGCCTTCTGTTAGCAGAAAGATTAGAGAGGGGATCTGCTGTTGAGCATCTCCTCTTTCATTAAGAGAGATGAGGAACAGCACTGGATTGATTACAAATCCAGAGAGGTGTGTGTTCGTGTGTGTGTGTGTGTGTGTGTGTGACTGCATCTGTCCATGCTTATCAGTGTATCTGTGCTGTAGATGGGGGGTGTCGTTGTGTCCCTTCACATTCAGTCGAGGCTTTAAATGATGCAGATGAATAATAGTGGGAATGTTCGGAGCCATGATGAAAGAATTTTCATTTAATCACCATCCTCTACGTTTTCTATGAGCGTGTATAAAACACACTGCTGATGGTGTAGAGACATGTCTCTCTGACAGTTTCTCAATTCAATTATAATGAAGATGACGAAGAACGAGGCCGTCACACTGGACAGGTTTCAGCACTTTTTCTTCTGTCAGTCAATTTCTTTCATAACAGCTCTTATATTGTGAGTTGGGCCAAATGATGAAGTGAGTCATGTTCATATTCCTGTGTTGAAGAGCGGTGAAAGTTGCTGCACACATAGTGTAGCTATTCCCATCACGGTTCACAGACTCTTAGACTCAGTGCAGCTGATATCATGTATGTTTTGGCTGAAATGGCCCTTTTTATTCACATTGTAATGACTTGATTTTTACGATCTCGACATTTTACACATCTTGCAAAATTAAAATTCTAATTAATTAATTAAATTGATTCAATATATTGAGCAGTTCCAGCAAGAACATAGTAAACAACAGTAAACCTAGCAAGTGTGTGAGGGCCTGAGGAAAGGACTCTCTGCATTATGGGTATTGTAGTGGAGCGTTTGAAGGTGGGATTAAAGGTAGGGCACTTCTGTTTGGTTGGACCTTTTTTTGCGATATTAATTTCTGCGAGTAAAAATCTTCCAACCAACGAAGCCATGTCAATCACACTCCTGCTTCTCTGAGTCGTAACTCAGTAAACATCTGAACACAGACGTGATACACACACACTTTTAGATTCAGTGCAGTTTACACTTCCCATGGATATTATCATATCTGACATCTGTCAAGAATAAAAGTTTGCTGGAAAATCTGAGCAAAAAACAAACCCACCCCTTCGAACTGCAGAACTTCTTTTAGAATCTGAACATTTTTAAAGTTTTCTTCAGTATCATCCAGTGACAGTTGTCTGCACATTCATGGATACACTGCAAGCAGGAGCTGATCACCGCTGATTCAGCTACTTTTAATGGGACATTTTGATTAAATAGAAACAAATATGGGCTAAAACAAGTTGCAGCTCATGCTTTCACTTACTGGATCCTGTTTACGTGCCCCAAACAAATTAAAAAGGAAAACCCCAAAATATCACATCGACATAAGTATTCAGACGCTTTGTTATGACGTTTGAAACTTAGCTCAGGTGCCTCCAAGTTCTCTTGAGATGTCTCCACACCTCCATTGGAGTCCACCTGTGATAAAATCAATTGACTGGACATGACTTGGAAAGGCTGACTCCTGTCCACACAAACTGACAATGTATATCACAACATGTGGAGCACAACTCAAATGCAAACATGGTAGCATTTGAGTGTGATTATTCCAAATCTATTAAGACTTGTAGTTCTTCTGCTAAAAGCCTGTAAATAAAAAAAGAGAAAATAAAAAAGAGCATTAAAGCCAAAGCTTCAAAGAGTTTTAAACCACAACTTTTAAATAAATTAGCCACTGTAATGTAATCCAAGACCCAGAGATTTCCTCTTTTATCTTCTAATGCTGCTTTCATAACACCCCTCCAGGGATTTTCACCACACTCTTGCATTATTGCTACCAGTCTATAAACTGCAGTATACACTATAATGTATACACTGTGCCTTTTCTGTGTAGTATACGTAGTCTTCCCATTCATCTCAGTCATCCCCGGTCCCTGTGTGTCAATACGCCGAGGTCGTTACCGTGAGATGGCAAAGCCCAAATGACACCGGAGCAATTTCTGTAAACCTACCCAGTCTTATGTATGACATACACCCATAATTTCACAGCTATAATTTCCCTAAGCTGTGTCTGCCAAAGGCAAGATCCCAGCTACACAGCACAATATGAAGCCTTCAGCTATACAAGTGCAGCCAGGGGCCAATTTTCGCAGGAATGAAAGAGGGATGTGATTTTCACAGTGAATACACAATATTGAATTGATCCCGTCTCTCAAACGGTAGACTTAAAGTAAATGTCAGCCTCTCCCTTTATTTTCTGACGAGAATGTTTGTAAAGCTGCGTCCTTGTAGCCGTTAGTTATTGAGCCGCAAAATGTTTGGGTAACATCCCAAAACTTTTGACTTCATTCACGTCATCGCGTGTCTTACCCACGCTGTGCCACTCCTCTACGTGCTAACCTGGAGGAAAGGTTGGAGGTTCACAGTGTCGTTTATCGTCAACTGCCTTCAGTGCTGAACACAATAAAAAAAGTTGAACAAAGTTAGTAAAGGAGAGACAAAGAGAAGGGAACATGACAACCATTCAAGGCACTTTGTTTGCTGTCATCAGTGAAGCAGTTATTGATCAGATGACCCTCATAAATGTTGCAGCCCAACCAACAGTATCCTTCATAACAGCCACCGGCTTTATTGAGTAAAAGAATAAATAAAAGGATCATAATTCCTACTAGAGGGACCTCCTCCTCCCCCCAGTGAAAAAAAAAAACAGCTTTAAATGCAGCAGCATTTAGATTTAGTCAAATCGCGCATTTGTACCCGATAACACTCTGTATGCTAATTGCTGTTCAGAGCCTCCATGTTGCAGATGCTGCAGAACACGCTCTGCCAGGAAATGAAATTTTGTAAACCTCTGAAGGTCTTCACGTTTAAAAATGCAGCAAAAATTGAATTCAGCTGTTGAGGCTTATTAGCTGTGTGACACCATTCAGTTTTATTGCAGCTGCTCTGGATGAAGAGAAGATATCGTGGCAGATTAGCAGTACACCAGCTAGTGTGTTAGTGGATGACTAGTAGTAGTAGCCCTGCGAGTAAAGACACTACATCACTAAGCGGATGGACCCAAATTTGCCCTAAGACACGCGGATTGATTTTACTGTGTTTCAGGTGTGACTCGGTCTTTTAGTGTGCTTCACCCTCCTTTTGGCCCAAAACAAAACATAGAAAAACACAGAAATCATTGCAAAGATTTGCGGGTATTAGTGTTTTGATCAGATTAATTTGAAATATTATGAGCAATGTAGAGGATCCACGTATCTTTTGAGTCCTCCTTTTAATTGTCACATTAGAAATAATCTCCTTGGTAATCCCTGAATAGAAAAATATTTGGAGCAATCTTTTCCTCTTTGTGTTTGTATGATGGTGCAGGCTCGCAGAAATGTGTTGACAAACGCTTTATTATTCATTATTAGGCTATCAAAGCCACTGAGACAACAACACCGTCATTATACTTGTGTTCACTGTTCACCGTTCACTGTAGTCATAATTACCTGAGGCGTTGTGATCATTAATAAAACTGCATCAATGACAAGCTCTGCCTCCTCCAACACTGTTGGCTTCTCTTTTGTCCTCCGGTAGAAGGACAGGTCGTCTGAAATCACCAGCATCACTTTGAGAGCCGCAAAGAAAGAAAGGGATGAAATGAGAGGGGATTTTGGGGAGACGCTACATCGTTAGGTTGTAGGCGTGTTATTGTGGCTCCCAAATGTGACATCTGGTTTCCGAATGCTGCACCTGTGAACTCTTTGGCTCCTGTGTAGCCAGCAGCTAACCCCCTATAGCTATTTATATACACACAAGAACGCCATTATCTGTGCCAGAATCTGACTGGGTGATGATGTCGACTAAGGGCCAAAAACAGACGGGCCTGCAGTTGTATAGCCACAAACTAGCTGCCCACAGCCAACTCATCCCTGAATCACCAGATAACCTCTGGCTTATCATGCTAGATCCACACAAACATCCCATGACACTGGAGCCCTCAGCTCTGCAAACGTTCAAATCACCGCGTAGCCTTTTTATGCTAACCTCCCTGCGGTCAACCCATGCAGCAGAGGAGCATGCACCAAGCTGTTAGCTGCTAAAGCACAGCACTTTTAATGCAGGGCATGTCGGCCACGAGGAGTTGACGGTGACACAAGCTGATTTAGCTCACCAATCACAACCTCACATCATTCCACCGCGGCCCATTTAACACGACCTGCCTCTGCGCTCATTCATGCTGCAAACATGCACACAGCTCCGAGCTGTGAGCCCAACCTGCAGACGGAGGACTAAAATTAGCATCATAAATGAAGATCATCTGGAGACTGCAGTGTTTGGATTACTAAAATATGCATGAAAAGAAATGAATGAAAGCACAGCTTTCCATTCTGCAGCGTGCAAGTTCTTTTTTTGGGTCTTGTTTATTTTAAGACTTAATTAATATTTTTGTTCAACACTCATTCACAGAGAAATCCATTACAAAGGCAACACAGGCACATTTCTCAGCTGACAGTGCTGCAGCAGAACTAGACGCAGCCTCTTCTGTGTATTAAAGTTGGTTTCACCCTCACAATCAAAAAGAGGAAAATATTCTTGAGTTTCTCAGGAAAGATCTCTCTCCCTTCTTGACTGTGAAGTGGGTGGTGGGTCTCCTCGTTTCCCTCATGCGTCTCACAATGGAGTGACTGAGACAAGATACGAGGAGTGAGGGATCAAGGAAATATGTTTTTAGAGAAATGAGAGAGACGCCCTGTCCCCCCAACCCGTCATCTGAAGTGTTCTCAGTCTCTGATGATGACAGCACAGCTGGATCAGCTGTCAGTCTGCAGGTGTGTATGCACCCCATGAGCTAAATGCTAACATCAGCTTTCTAACATGCTGATGTTTAGCAGGTGTTATGTTTCTACCATGGTTACCATCTTAGTTTAGCGTGTTAGCATTAACTGAGTAGCACTAAAGATGCTGAAGGGAATGTCATTAGTTCAGCAGGTATTTGATCATACACCAAAGCATTGGACTTATTAACATGTTGACGCGATGATGGTGCTAGAGGAAAAGTCATTAGGATTCATCGTGTTTCAGTCCGGACTGAAGAGATGGAAAAGTTATGAGTCATCGACGTCTCCATCCCTGGAGCCATTCTGCTGCCATGGGCAAGAAATGGGCTATTTTGTCTTAAATTAACATATTGTGTTGGTTTTAGTGGCTTAAAATTGAGTCATATTCTTTGTTTTGGTTTGGTTTATTGAGTTTAGTGAAGGAAACTCTTACTGTTTATCACACATTTTAAAAGTGAAATCTGAATCCCATCTGTGACTGGAAATCAAATATAACACAGACTAATCTAAAACACCTACAGAGCTGTTTTCTCTGATGTCAGCGATTGGTTTATCACTGACCCATTTTCTTTATTCGGCACCCCAGTGTGTTTCCCATAAGACCTGAGATGATGCAGATCTGCAGCTCCTCTCCTCCTTCACATCCTGAAGGGACCGGTCCACCACCGCACAGACCTGAGACTGAACAGGTAAAACTTTGAGAGGATGAAGACTCAGAGGGCGGCAGTAGATCTCTGAGGAACAGGCAGATCCACAAATCCACTTTCAGCACCTGTCACAGATACTCACCTGAGAGTAACTGGATGTCTGAGCGTGGCCCAGATCTATAACTTAATGCACAACAAATGAAACCTGAGAGGATCATGCTCTGCGGCACAGATATGCTCTCGCTTTGTTTGGCGTCTCTTTTCATTCTATTTTCAATATTTTATCAGTCATTCAGCCACATTATTAGCTGAGCTATGTAGGTATATTGTAGAGTGTATATTGCCCTCACTTGCAGTTTCAGTTGGATTCGTTCACTAAAAGACCTAAAAGACGTGTGAGCCGTGCCCTCTGACTGTCCAACCGCCAACATGCAGACAGGATGGGATCAGAATTAATGAACTGAAATGTTCCTCTGAGTCTCCTTCAGTCATTAATACGCACTCTCAGCATTTATACTTTACAAGCTGTAGCGAGGGACTGACTCACTGTCCCACATTTTTCCTGTCAGGCTGCGCACAAGCTGCCCCTTCACTCCCGGTGGAGGTTATTGGGGTTGTATGCAGCTTGTGAGGAAAACCTGCAGACGCATCTCAGGGCTATAAATTTTCTTCCAATTTCTCTGCATTTTTGGGTAAAAGACACTGTTTTTTATTTACTAATAATTCTCCTGATCATCCATCAGTAATGACGCAGTAACAGACAGACAGAGTTCTTTGTCGTATTGGTAGAAATAAAACATTTTTTTATTACGTTCAAAGGTTCATTGTTCATATTAATAATTATAGTTTGAACTTTTTGTCCAACATTTTTATATAACATACTGTAATAATAATAATATGTAGCAAAAAGTATCAGGTCTCTATCGGTGAAATGATAGTTGATTATTTGGTTCATTCATTATAATGCAGCAGCTTGTGCTAACTTTATTATGGAAAGCATGAAAATAATTTAAACATCATTTATTATTTGCTTTTATTGATTTGAGCAAATAATAAATGATGATATATGCATGAAGAAAATCACTCACACACTCCCACACATATTTCTGCAACCATCCAAACTGTACCTGGCTTGTTAGCTTAGCTCGTTAACTAGTTAACCTTCGAGCAATGATACCCAGCAGCGGTAACGATGCTAACAGGAGCGTACGTTTGCCACAGTTAATAAAGACTCGGCTGGGCGTTAGGTGGAGTCAGGCACATCCGTCTTTATATACAGTCCATTGTCTTCATGCATTTGTGATGGTTAGAAACACAGTCAGTCACGTCCTTTCTCTGCAGGTTGTTGAACTTGACACTGAAGTGATGTCTTCATTTTTATTTTAAATCTTACCATCGTTTCATTGACTCAAGACTGATAGGGGAATTTTTTTTTTTTTTTTTAAAAGAGGTCAAAGGTTAATTCAGTGGTTCAATTAAACCTCAAAGGAGAGATGATTTTATATTACTCCTGCTTTACATTTAATCATGCTCTTCTTTCGGTTTAATTGATTTTCTTTTTTTTTTTTTATTAAATATAATTTATATTTTATTGGACGTTACAGTATATCGCTGTGTCAGAGGTCACATCCACAGAGGCAGTTTTTTTATCCAACAGAAACATTCAGCTAACGATTTCTGCTAAAATGTATCCGTCACAGCAGAAGAGGAGAAAGGGCTCAGAGTGCGTTATCAATAATTCATCATGAATCCATATTCGAGTTCGCAAGCCTTCGTTTTTCTGAATGGACGCAGGGGTGCAGAGGGGGCTGCTATCGGAATTATAAAACTCATCAAAATGTTTGAACTCACAGTACATATGGTTTTCCTCTTCTCTTCCCAGCTGATCGTTACGACTATAATTCTTTTTTTTTTTTTTTCCAGTGGTTTAGATTAGAGGGGTTTCAGAGTGGATTCTCAAGTGAGCCACTGATTCAGAACGACTCGAGAGGACAGGCACCGATCAGCTGGACTTAAGTCTGATCTGTCATTTTCTGCAGTTTAGCATTCCCAGAGGCGCATCACTTCCTTTTCTGCCAGCAAAAGTATAGAAACAATAGTCCCACTTTTATAGTTGATTTAACCTCAAAATGAAAGGGGTAACAGTACTGTAACATTTGCATAAGAAATGTGTTAGAAATGAAATAGAATCTGAGAAAGCCACATGAAATGTTCAAGTATTACCAAGCAGATAAAACTTTATGTTCAGTCTTTTAAAAAGAGATTTGTAACTAACTTTAGCATTTTAACGGATGGTGAAAAAACAGACTCAACGCATTAACATTAAAGGTCAGTCAGCCAGTGTGCTGCTAAAGATGATGATTCCTTTTTTTTTTATCCTGAGCAGGACGAGGTAAAAATACTGATGTTTTTAATGTCTGTATTTGATGTGCACGTTCAGACACATAATCCACTGACACTAACAACACAGGACAGGTTTATGTTTTCAGTTTGACTCCAGAGCAGATTATTTATGATTTACAGGGCTAACAGACATGTTAGCTTCTCCATCAGGCAAACGTTACCTGAGCTTCATGGAACATCAACCAGGTAATAGCTAACACTCTACAAGAAAGAATATCAAGCTAGTTTCACCATCACACCTCACCTCAGGGGACTGACGCACCTCATGCCTCAGGACCCTCTCTCCCCATTGGCTCTGATACCTGGGGTCCCTGGAGCATGAGGTCTCTAGACCCTGTTGACCTTTTTTTTTCACAGTTCTTCTCCCATAACAGAGTTACAAATGACTGGAGACTTGACACACGTCCACTGACACACGCACACACACACACACACCACACACACACACACACACACACACACACACACACACACGGTCGAAGTGCATCAGCACACACCAGTGATGACGCAGAGGCTGAGGACATTACAGTGTGTTTATCACACACACACAAATGCACACAAACCCCTAGTCTCCCAGAGTCTGTAAACTTTCACTTCATCAAACCTCTCTGGGTCATTACTGCTGTCTCTCTCTCTCTCTCTCTCTCTCTCTCTCTCTCTCTCTCTCTCTCTCTCTCTCTCTCTCTCTCTCTCTCTCTCTCTCTCTCTCTCTCTCTCTCTCTGACACAGAGGCTGTAAAAAGACAAGTAGTTTCAGGATTGATTAGTCTGTCATGCAGTTCCTGTAAAGATGGATCTGTGTGGTGGTAATGTGTTTCAACATGGTGTGTGTGTGTGTGTGTGTGTGTGTGTGTGTACGTGCTGCTACACATGTATTTAGACTCACAGCTGGTGTGTGTGTGTGTGTGTGTGTGTGTGTGTACGTGCTTCTACACATGTGTTTAGATGTATTTAGACTCACAGCTGGTGTGTGTGTGTGTGTGTGTGTGTGTGTGTGTGTGTGTGTGTGTGTGTGTGTGTGTGAGTGTGTGTGACTGCAAAGCACGAGGCTCATTCGTCCCTGTGGCAGTTATTGTAGCAAATTTAGTGTCAATTGATGAGCTCCCCAGGGTGAATGGATCCGCAGGGAGGGTGTGGGTGTGTGTGTGTGTGTGGGGGGGGGTGGCTATGCTCGTGGACCCCTGAGCTGTTTATTTCTCCCTACTCATCACCAGAAGCACCGAGACAAAGTAATAAAGAGAAAGGAGGAGGAAGAGGAGGATGCAGAAGAAAAAGAAAAGGAAATAGAAATTATGTGCAGGAAGTGAATAAGAAAGGTGGGAGCTGGGGGGGGGGGGGGGTAGATTTTTAATTAGTTCAGTTGAGATTCACTCGCTGCTGTTTTTCATAATGATGTGGGTTTAGATCCTGGAATAGATGTACCGACCTGTGATTTGACGATCATGTGCCATGTCCGAGCCACAGACCTGCTGTGTCGTAAAGTTTCGATCCAGCTGCTCAGATCTGTTAGCGACAGTCGTCATTTCAGCCGCCAACATCTGCAGTCTCTGTTTATATGAGAAGCAGCTTTTGTCTCCCTCTGCCTGAAATCAAGGACTCGTTGTCTGAAACATTAATATCAATTCATACGAGAGCCTGACAGGTGGATTAAACTCAGGGAAGCAGCAAACGCTCAATCATGAAGAACTACCGTGAAATGAAAAGAGGAGGCGGAAGAAGAGATGCAGCCATTTTTTTTTCATTTTGATGTTTAAGTGTGGACATTTAAAAAGTAGCGTGCAAATGTGAAAATCCATACATATATATCATTTTTATTCTAAGATCTGCGGTAATGCAGACATTTCCTGAATGTGTATGTGTGTGGCAGTGGAAGGGGGGTGGGGGGGGGACCTGGCAGACAAAAACACCTCCCTCAGCTCAGACAGGTTTTGCCCTCATGGAGTCCTCCACCCTTCATGGATCTCTACCGAGCATGGCCTCATGGGAAATCTGTGCTGACAGTATTTGAGCAGAAATGTGTTTGTTATTCATTGGATATGGACTCCACCACCGTAGTTTTACTTAATACCAAGTAACAACCTCATGGGCAAAAGCTTCTCCTTCAGATTATGATTATTATTATGCCTTTGTTTAATCATGAAAAGTCATGGATAGCAGGAAGTCACACACAAGGAGTTAGGCGGAGTCAGGCACTGCCAAGATGGCGACAGCGGCGCAGCCCGCTCTGAGCTTCAAAACCGCTCTTCAGAAACCTGTGTGTGACATCACAGAGGCTACGTCCATCTTTATTTACAGTCTAGCGGAAAGCTAAAAGGACAAATTATTTAACTTCTATTCATCATGTAGCCAGAAACATAACTCCAATTGGAAGCTAATGCGGCTTTGTGTTTGCTGGATGTGTAAATACGCAACAGTCAGTCACTATAGTCACGATGGAAGAAGTAATCAGATCTTTTAAAGTACCAGTACCTCAATGTAAAAATACTCCACTACAAGCAAAATATCTGCATTCAGAATCCTTCTAAAGTAAAAGTAGTAGAAGTATTTACCCCAAATATATACTTAATGTATATAAAGTGAGAGTGCTCATTATGCAGTGAAATGGCCCCTGCGGGTGTAATAATATTATTGATTATGTTGTAGGGTTTTTATTACTGATGCTTTAATGTGTAACCAGCATTTTATTGCTGCAGCTGCTCCAGGTGGAACTGATTTTTAAATACTTTACGCACTGTTGGCAGTTTCATCTGTAACGCATCATATTCCACATGTTTATCACATGTTTCGAATGTACCTAACTGTAGTTATGAAATAAATATAGTGCATAGAGTCCCTCATAAATGTGGTGGATTTGAAATAAAGTACTAGTACCTCAGAACTGTGGTCAAGTTCTGTGAGTAAATGAACTTACTGCTGTTGTTGGCTGTATGAACAGCATTGTTAGGAAATATATCTTATGTGTTGGGGTTATTTCTTGTTTCTGCTGACGGCCGAGAAACAAGCAAAATGTGAATTTTCATGTTGAAAATATTCCTCATGGGGAGGCAGCAGCAGTGCAGCAGCAGTTCATGGCTGTGTTTGGAGAGACGTGGGATTTCCAGCGTGGCTAACATCTCTGGTTGTTTGAGATCCCATGTGAGAGACCCAGGTTTGAATCTCTTTGATCGCACTATAATACTGAAAATAGCAGCACAGTCTCCGGAGCTAAGCGAAAACTACTGTCTTCCCAGCAGCTCGCAGTATTGTGATCTTTGAAGGCATATTGCATAAAATAACAAACATATCATGTGTACAGTTTACACATATAGTTAATTAAGTTACAGACAGTAACATGATTTCAGAGGAGACGTCCATGGTGAAACTTAACCTCTTATTCTGTATTTGTTAATAACATGGTACAGCATGTCATTAACACATTTGTCTACAACACCACACTGCAGAGAAAATGTGATCATGTGAGATGTAGAGATTTGAAAGAAAAGAAAGTGTGAAGGGTGAAGGGAGAGGAAGATGGAGTGAGGTGAAAAAGAACCAGAGAGGAGAAACAAGATTGTAAGAGAAGGATGCAAATAGGGAGGAGGAGGACAATGAGATGAGATCCGATGGAGGAGTAGAAGATTAAAACAGTTAAAGACGACGGTTCGTAGAGGTGAAGGTGATGAGAGGGAAATCAACAGATGAAGAGAAGTGTGGTAATACTGTGGAAGGAGAAGAGGAAAGAGGGAGCAAAGGAATTCAGCAGAACTGAGAGAGTGATATTTTCATAGGGTAGAGCTCGTAGAAAGCTGAATTTATTGGAGGGAGACGGCAAAGAGCAGTAACATAGTCATAGAGTAAATATATGACTCTGCCCCAGAATTCATTACTGTGCTGCAAAAACACAGACCCAAAGAAGAAACAAAGTATTGAAGGGCACAAGTCAGTGAACAGCCAGTGCTGCATTCAGCCAGTCAAGTCAATATGAATGAAACATGTCACTTGTGCCTTGATTTCATTTTGGTTCGCAGTGTTTCTTGTGATCTGGGAGGGTCAGAGGGACACTTTTTTAATTTCATCTGCTCTCTGCAGCTTTCTTGTAAACAAACACTGTGTTTCTGGCTCAGTGTGTTTCTCCGTGAGGACTGACCAACGCGCTGAATGCAGCTCCTCTCGCATGAAACATTTTTGCAAAGTCGCATTGTTTACTTCCATGTCATCTTCTTCACTTTGCTGCTGGGACACTTTTCCACCCCCTGTGGATCATTGAAGCAGTGTGCGACCATTAAATGTAAATTCTCATGTGAGTGCGTGAGGACAAACAAAGCAGATATCAGAGAAACAGCTGTAGTAAGCCCAGTGTCCTCTCCCTGCTCAGCGGCGAACAGCAGACGGACTCAGTCAGACAGCAGCTGGTAAACGTAGCGGAGCATTCAGCAGCTTAAGAGTCAGAATCTCCCTCAGGAGCTGGTGGAGGCCAAAAACAGAGCTAACAGAGAGGGAATACTGGACTTAGATTCATCAGGTGGACACAAACACCTCTCCACACGAATCATCGTGTTCCACTGTAACTGCTGGATGTGGTTTGTTTGCTAACTTAAAAGGTGATGATATGTCAGTGTTTGCTCCAAGTGGACAAAAAGATAGATACAGCAGGTTTAAAGAGTAACTCTATGCTGGACTTTAGAGGGAGGAAAAGGAGACAGTCTGTTGACCTGTGACCACACCCAACACAGCTGGGCTCGGTCAGGTCAGGTGTGATATGTTCTCTAATGTAGCGTGTGAGAAACCTTTGGCTCCAGATGTGTTGTTCCTCATTCGCTATTCTCATTTCAAATTTTTCTTTCTTGTTACTGAACATGAAAACTCCCCTTAGATCATGGAACAATCATATGTGTTTATGCTCTAAGCTCTTTGTTTCTTTCAGTTTAGGAGACTGAGTTCTCAATACTACAATACCCATGAGCTCCGGCTGCTGTTACACTGGAGAAGACGTCAGTCAAAAGCATGAATGAGGGCTGTTACTAGACTTGGTGCAGTTATTCTTCACTACATTATGTTGCTTTTTTTCAGTAAACAAAACGTGACCCCATGATGAATGAAATCCCCAGAAACTGACCCAGAATTTAGAAGTCATTTAATTGAACAAATTGCAGACAATAAAATGTAAAATCATTCATCAACACTGTAATTTTTTAGCTTCCACTCGTCATTAAATCAAATCTAACTCTTTGATCAGCTGTTTGTTAGTAAAATGCACCGTGGGAGTCACAGTTGACTCCTCTCCTTCAGTTTTTATGTCCACTGGCTTTTTGTAGCTTTTACTTTTTATCAAAGAGCCCGATATTTTCTAACACAGTTCATCTATCACTTAACCGCACTGTTAACCTGACAAATTTGAATAATAATGGAAAAACAAATGTGTTTGAGATAAATTAAGTTGAATGCTAATAGACTAAAAGTAACAATTTAGGCTCAGTACACTAAAAGTCAAATTATTTTCATGTAAATGCTGCAGTAAAATAAACTTTTTGCCAACTGGTCATCTCATATTTTTAAATTAGAGTGATTGCAATTTCATTAAATGTTCGTCATCATTCATTTAAGTCGAATATATAAGTGGACAATAAGTTCATTAGGAGAGCTCGATGTCCATCCAAGCCAGAGGGTCTTCCAACTTTGAGTCACCTGAGTGCAGTTACTCTTTAAGCTACACAAGACGGTAAATTCTTTTTTAGTCTGCAGTGAGAGAGCGAGGCTTCCTGGTTTTGGTTACCTCCTCTCTCGTGTCCTCGTCTTTCAGTGATGTTTTAACTCCAGTTCTGCTTCGAGGAAATGTCAGTAAAAACCAAAACTCCAATCTGCAAAGGTGAGCGGGGACAGAGGCAGAGGGAGAAAAGAGATTGCACCGGACAGCTGGAGGGAGGAGAGGATGAGGAGACTAATGGCATGATGGGCACAGAGAGGGGAGATAATGAAAGTCACATTGAGCCGCTCCCTCCCAGCTCTCTCTCAGCGGGAGATGAGGGGAGGTCTTGATCTTGACCGTCAGCTGTCTGATAGGTTTCCAGCAAACCAGGGATGATTGGACACACACATACACACACACACACACACACACACACACACACACACACACACACACACACACACACACACACACAAATGTAGTCCTCGGACACAGTCACATAGACATAGTCACATGTCGACTAACACAGAGACATTTTCCACTTAATTCAAACCGTGGTACGCATGAACCCTGCTGGGTGTACATGTATGTTAACCCATAAGCATGTTATTAAGTGAGATGTGAGTGTTTAACTGTGAGGCATGTCACTGAACAGAAGGAAAGAAACTGTAACAAGAGGAGATATGATGGGTAAGAAAAATACCATTTAAAAGCAAAATTATATCAGTAACTAAAACAGACCTGATAAAATATAAAATGGAATAGAGTCATAGAGACTGAGCTCCCTTTAAAAACGTGCACGTAGGTCGTCTGTGCAACAGGTTCATCATCACCCATAGCTACATTTTGTTGTTCAATTCCCATGATAAAGTATATATAGCGATAAAGCTCTACAAAATGCCAGAGTTCAGGCTGCCTGTCTCTCCAAAAGGCAGGCAGACAAACTTAGCATCAAGCTTGATAAGTTAAATAAACTGCAATTTAAATGTCCCATATTTTACACTTTTCCAGTGTTTTATTTGAAGTGTTGATCCATTAGAAGATATACTTGTGGTTTTAACAACCAAAAACCATCTCGATGCAGTTTTACATCTCCTCCCTCCGGCTTCTCTCTGGAGCTCTAGTAGCAACAGGTCAGAAAACAGTCAGCCAATCAGAAGAAAGGCTCAGAGCCTCCTCTCTTCTGATTGGCTGACTGTTTTCTGAGTGATCGAATAAAAAATATAGCAGATTTCAGGTAAAACACTCGGAGAAACTAAATCCCGCAAGGTTGGATGGTGGGTCCAGGTCGGCGGGGGTTGGGACATAGCTGAGGGCAGTGACTGCTTTGTTGTGACATCACAAAGTTACAGAAGTCTTGACTTAATTTAAGGCTCAGTTTCTGAATACAGGCTGTGTGCGTTTCTCTGTGGACTGAGCGCTTTGACACTCTCAGTATTAATATAGAACCTAGACCTGCTTTATAATCAAATTAGACATGGAAATCTCACTTTATACAATATGGGATCTTTAAGGGCAGATGTATTGTTTTAAAAGGCTGGGAAATATTGCTCATATATTTGTCAGGTAACAGCCATCCCATCTTTATGGGCTGATTAATGACCCCCACTGGTCAAAAATCAATTAGTAGCTTAATTAATTGGTGGTGTTTTTTTGCCTGTTGGGCCGGACACTGAAAGACAGAGATGGGAGGCGTTTGTACTGGGTGAAGAAAAGCTGCACACATAACAGACACATGCGCCACTCTGACCCCTGTTTCACCCACCCACACCCCGTCACTTTTCATTAATGCTCACGGAGGTGTGTATGAACACTGTGATGCATCATGACTGCCATAAGCTACTGTTTCAAATTAGAGGAAAGTCACTTTGATTGACAGTTCCTGTAGCCGGTCATTAGACGACTACAAGCTGAGTGCACTTCAGGGTAAAAGTAAAGAAAGGACAAGACAGTGAGATACAGCAAAAATAAGATGTACAGAGGAAGAGGTTGCACATTGAGACAGTTTGCAGTCATCAGCATTAGCTTCGTCACGATGAGCTGCTAGCATGTCTGGATATACTGGATATGTTCATGTACAGTGTCCTAATGAAGATTCTATATCAGGCTGTTTCTCTACCATTACACCTTCTTTTCCCTGTTTATTACTGACTTCATGATTGAAACTGTCTCAGTGTGAGACACACTGGATGATGGCAAAGTTGATTAATGTCTTTTATCTTAGCAGTGACTCACTGTGTTGGGATGTATACTCATGCCACTGCAGCATAAATTTGAAGAAATGAAAAGGAAAGGAAAGAAAAGATGAAAGAGGAGAAGAAAAATGAGCGTGGAGCATGGATGGAAGCGACAGAGAAATACTGTGTGCAGAGACAGGGGAACAAAAGCATAAAGAGATACAGCACGCATGTTTTAATCATTTCAACAACTTAGCCCTGGAAAATTTCTCTCCCATGGGAAATGTTATTATTCCTTCCTTATATTCTTTATTTCTTTTTTTTTTTTTTTTTTTTTTTTTTGGTGCCTTACCATTAATATTTAACATTTCAATCTCACAGATGCTTGTTGTGTCGCAGCAGTAGGGCCTCACACTCAGAGTATTTGAGTCTGACAGCTTGGCAGTCTAATAACTCTAAACATTAAAACTTATCATCATTGATAAACCCATCAAAGAATATTGCACCATTTTTCAAGATGTTTCTTTGCCTTAAAATAATTACAGTATCCAGTAATTTCTGGTTTAGCTGTGCACATTCAGGCGATGGGGATGCAGTTCTCAGCACACAGAACTTTAAATCACCCGTCTAAGAATAGGAACACATCTATTTTGTTTCTGTTTTCTGATGATTTTATTATTATTATCTATTTGTTTCACAATATAGTAACTCATGATTAAACCTTAAATTTTAAAATTTTGCTCATCCCTGGATTTATTAATAGGACTGGGTGTTTCGGCCTTTTATAACAAGACCCACTGCAGGCTGATCAGACCTGGGTGTGTATCTCGTGGTTAGCCTCTGGTCACTTGGGAGCCCAGATGGGAACTCTTCGTTTCAGCCACAGCCAGTGACTGCTCCTTTGTGCGGCGTTGGGAAAGGCTTTAACTGCTCTCCTGTGAGCCTGCCCTCTGACTCCTTCCTCCCTCCGGAGCCTCGTGGTGCCACCGGCGACAAAGCTTCTGCATTCCACCTCCACTGGATGCACTTCAACCTTCCAGTCACACTTAAAAAGTTGAAAAAGAAAAAAAAGACTTGTATTACTATTTTAATCTTTGTATTTTGAAATGAAAATCAAATGAACAAAAGATACACAGAGCTTAAAGGTACCCCATGGAGTGTTTGACCATGAGATTCACCATGGAGCAATTTTTAAAAGAATTGGCTTTGCAATTGTTTTATGAGGAAGTGAATGTATTCAATAAGTCTTCATCAGACTGTTGAAGCATTAATTACTGCACCTTTTTAAAAGCGCTTACTCCAACCATGAGCTTTTGGATTGGGTTGCACCAGCTGTTTGAAAATCTATCCCTAAGTTTGTGTGTAAAGTCCTTCTTTAAGTTCTTGGTAGTAGTAAAATCTTAAGTAAAGCGTAAATCAGTTAGTATCTGTGGCACCATCCAATCAGAAAGCATGTAAACAAAGAAGGTGGCCACATGTAGTGTTTAAATCCTTGCAGCAGTTAGTTGTTTGGATAAAACATTGAGTTACTGGGTGTAAATTATTCTCGATTTTAGAAGAGGTTTTGTGGTCCAACCTGCTTTAGTTTAGTGAATTTATTGCTACATAGCCAGCGTTAGAATTAACAGCTGTTTAATTACCAGTCTAGAAGAAATGTTGTTCAGCAAGTTCAGCATCAAACTTGATTCCTTCAAGAACTGTCTCCAGCAGCGTAAAAGAACCCTTTTGTTTTGCTTCTATTTCTTTTACTCTACTGAAGGTATCATGCTTACCAGTCTCGTCACTTTCCGATACCGAGTCACTGTAGCGCCCGGTGTGCCCTGAAGAAGTAGCTGCTCAGAGGGTGTATTATATCCTCTTGTCTTGTAAATGCAACAATGGCTGATGCTCATGGCAAGACTTGTGAGTAAACAGCTGTCAATGCTAACGTTGGCTATGTAGCAATAGCAAAACTTACATTGACTTTAGCTCCGTTAAACTGATAAATAGTCGGTCTCCTCTTTCAGGATCTTGCCACATTTGTAACCTTTCTAGGAGGTGATAACTGACTGTATCAGATGCAGATGTTACACACCTGTAGAGTTGAATAAAGCTCCAAACTCCAGCTGGTGATAGAAACACACCTTTAAATAAATATTTTAACGTGAAGCTTTTGCTGTTCTCCATATTTTACTTTGCTGGCAATGTTTTCGGACCCACCCCCTGTAATTTAGATTGTCTCACTTTCTTCTCTGACTTCTAGCCTCTTTTCTATCCTCCATCTTCATTTATGATCCATCCATTTCCTCTGCATTGCTGAGCTCATCCCAGCCTCTGTCTTATGTCTCTCTGTCAGTCTCATGAGGTTTTGTTACACCCTCAGTTGTATTTAGACACTCTGACCCACTTAAGCCAATATCTTTGATTTACTGGCGCCCCAGCTTGTAATTTATTTTCCAATCACCCAGATTCTCTCCTTGACTTTATTGCTTGTTGTTTCGTCTTCACATCTCCTCCTTCTATCCTGTCACCACAGCAGCTCAGTCTAATGTGTCGAGGTAAATTACTTTCAGTAAAACCTTCTCTTTGTGCAGGTCCCTCTTGTCTCGCACTCTGACATTGACTACCATTTTATACTGATTTGAAGATGGCAGAATGAATTCATTCCAGTTTGGAAAAGGAGGGTTCAGTTGGAGAAGAAAACGAGAATCACAGGCACTTTTTACTGACAAGTAAATGGGCATAATTGCACGTTCAGACCACCCTCACCCACAGTGCTGTGATTTCTGGTGAGTAATTTAAGCTTGCTGATTGCTCAATGAAGCACCGGTGATATTTCAGTGGCAGCCACGAAAAATGCTAATGGACTTTGGGACTTTTGATGGGAGCTGATGTAACTTCTTCAAGCCAACAAATGTGGCGATGCAGACAACTTTTCTAGAGTTGTAGAGGGAGAATGCTTCTACGACAGCTTTGCTATTGGGCATGCTAACAGGGTGGCTCATGTCAGTCCTCCACTTCTCAACATCTGTTCGATGGACAATCTTACTTTGTCGTGTGATCTACTTTTCAGAGTAGTTGTACAGATTGCGTCATTAAAAGGTGCTATATTTAGCAGTAACTTTTGAAATTAAATATCTAATCAGCCCAACGGTTAAACAGCTAGCGCACTCACTGCAGCTGGCGACAGCAGCTTGTTCTGCTCTGCAGCCTCTGCGAGCTTTGCCTTGTAGCACATGTGCAAGTTTTCCACCAGAGCAGAACAAGAAACACTGCCACAAGCTGCAGTTCAACACCATGGAGTTACAGTCAATCCATGGGAAACATGAGGTGGGAGGTGCTAGGGCCCCAATTGAACTTTCAAATTAAAGTACTGAGATGTATTACCTCATAAATAAATAAAAAAAAGCGCTGTTCAACGCTAATATATTAAACTAAAAAACTTTTGGGCATGTACGTTTGGCCAAGCACATATCTTCTGCATTGGAAACACTAACGTGTAGAATATTGAAGGCATCTCTCTGTTTATGTTTTAAAGCCTCAAAACTCTTTCTCGAAGTTTTCTGCATCTGTTTATCGGTGAAGCTCCTGCACAGGGATTCATTTGATTAAAAGAAATCAACAAGGCAGAATGGATTTTTCCCGCCGCTTTCATGTGCAACTGATGTTTCTGATATTTGTGTGAAACCTTCATGTTGCACGAGGTCTTCGCATAAACAGCTTCAACATCTGTGTTTACAGCTGAGATCAGTCAGTGCCCTTTTCTGCTCAGCGCATTGTACAGAAATGATGGGAACTATCACAGCCAACACTTTCTTTTAGGGCCTCGAAAAAAAAACCAGTGTTTTGACATTTGGTAAATTGTCACCAAATGCTGTGAAGTGCAGTATGCAAATGTGTGTGACCTGGAGTTGACCACTGCCATTGCTGGCGTATCACTAACAAGCACAGTCAGCCTGTTATGTATTCTCTCCCTCCGTGTGAATACAAATGCAGCGCTTTGATATTCTGCTGATGGCCTGAGTGTAAAATGGCTCTGATGATGAAAGCTCTCCCTCTCTTTCTGATTCATCCACTCTCAAAGCAAACCATTTATAACTTATTTGATCAAACCCTGTAAAATATGCATGATGTTTCTACATATTTCTACATTTTTAAAGAGCGAAACGCTACAGACTTCTTAAATTACATGGTTTCGGGGATAATGTCCGCATGCTGGACTGAATTCTGTCTCGGTTTAATCCAATCATCTCTATCAAATACAATTTAAACACGACCCCGAAGCAAATCTTGGTGTGTTTTGTTGGGTTATAGTGTTGTAATAGTAATCTCATCTGAAATCATTTTTTCTCAGCTGAATTCAATCAGTGCGGATCCTGATCTGAGTGATCTAGTCAAAGGGGAGTTTTGTCGGGACTGAAAGCTTCTGAAAACTCGCTCTCAGAAGCTAAAGTCTTTCACTATAACAGGGGGTTTTCAAAATGGAGGCTGGGCGGTGTGGTTAGGTTAAAGGGACAGGTGCACACATGTGCTGTAAAAACAGCAAAAAGTGAGTTATTCAAATCATAAAAGTTAAAGTGCGTCCTTCACTTTCTACCACTCCTTTGTTATACCTCTTCCTTTCTGTCTCTGCGAGTCACAGATTCACCACATCAAAGTCTCTGCTCGCCAATCCTCATCTGTTCCTGTGCATTTGTACAGTTTGCTTTCCTTTGCATAAGACTTTCTCAGACTGTATCCCACCCGGTTTTTCCTTTCAAAGTAAGAGCTCCTTCTACTGTCAGACTGATATCCCTTCTCTGTGAAAGACTTCTTAATGTTTTCCAGCAGAAAACTTTACCAGTTACGTTCCCTGAAACACAGAAAGTACATCAGAGGGAAAGTTTTAAGAGCTTTCCCAGTCCACACTGAAAGGCTGCGTCATAGATAAGTATCTGTCTACAGTGAGCATTTGTGTGTGTGTGTGTGTGTGTGTGTCTGTGTGTGTGTCTGTGTCTGTGTGTGTCTGTGTGTGTCTGTGTGTGTCTGTGTGTGTCTGTGTGTGTCTGTGTGCTTGGTAAAACAGACACAGAGACAGAGAGAGAATGACTGAAACACAGAGTGACAGATTCACTTTTTCTGCTCAGGATTTGATTGAAGTCTTCTCTTGTTTTTTTTTTTCACCGCACAGTCAAACTTCCTTTTGTATCAGAAAAGAAGATTAAAAAAAAAAAAAAAAAAAGTAGGACTTGCGGTCAGAGGATCCTTTGGGACCAGAGCAGCCATAACTGTGAGATCCAGTTGTCTCTGACTCCAGCGCGCCCAAGTCCACGTTGGCATTTAGAGTTCCCTCCTCGACTTACACTATAAAGACTTAAATGGCTGCTCTCTGTCCCACCTTTGGTTTTGAAGTCTGTGAACTCTGTCTTCTAACTTACTGCCTCAAAATCCCTTTTTATGTGCTTTTTTTTTTTTTTCTTGAAAGGATTTTACACATCTTGGGTTCTTCACTTCAAATGACATCTTGGATTTCAAAAAAAAAAAAAAAAATCAAACCTTGCAAGAAAAGTGTCGGTCATTTCTGATACAAAATGTTAAATGTACTCAGAAGAGACAAAGACGACTCAAAACATTTTTTTTTCTTTAGGATTTATTGATAGAGATTTTGTTGAAGAATAACTTGAAGGTAACACAGGCTGATCAAATCTGTTGGAGTGTATTAACCCCCCCCCCCCACACACACACACACACACACACACACACACACACACACACACCACCCCCCCACCAAAAATCCCCTGGGTGTGTCAGTCCTGAAGAGTTGGTATTAAATAAATAAAAAAGTAATTGTAAAATAAATTGGCGCATGAATAACTTATTTCATCATTTTTATTTTCATAATGAGAGTTTTATCGTAATATAATATAATAAAAAAATAAAATATAATGAAAATATGTTATTAATAAAACATTATTTCATTAAAGCCATTTTCCCAATGACACTTTTATTTCATGTCAGTTTTTTAATAATGTAACTGTTCATCATTGTGGCGCTCTAACCGCCCTCTCACCTTTCAGTCGGTCTCATGACCCCTGCAAGCTCAACAAATTCACCCATCCGCCCAGCTGTTAATTTCCGGGTCTCTGTGCAGTCTTGGTCCTGCACAGGTGCACCCATGAGTGCAGGTTATAAACGTGTTTACACGAATACATGTTCAAGAAATAGATGTTTCCAGCAGAAATGTAGCTGGGAAATATCTAATCTCTGTCCACAATAATGGAAACCAGGTTTTCGTTTTTATTTAAGATCACTAGAGAAAGTCAACTGCAACCAGGCACTTAATGCTGCGTTCACATCATACTGGCGTTAACGTAATTATGTTTTTCCCCCTTGTAGATCTAAAAAAATCTAAGTCGTAATCATGACTGGGAAACTATATCTCGGCCCCAGAAAATATGGAAGTCAAAGACATAAATCTCTTCCGTCATTACTTCCCCTCCCACATGACAAGAGCATGGCACAAGTGCATTAAAGTCTCTCAAAGTCGTGTAAGGTTTCGAGCAAGTGTCATGAATCTTAATCGACCTTCTCAGTCTCTCATGTCTGTCATTAAATAGCAGCTGATTGCTCCTACTGTGCTCTGCAATCCAGCGTTGACATGGACCAACAAATTACTCTGCAGCCCCCCCCCCCCCAACTAACGACACCTCCGCTCAGAGCCAACCTTTGGATTTTTCTGTATTACTCATGACTAAATATTGATCCAGGTAATCATTCTTTGCTTAAAGTATGTCCATATCGTTGTGTGAGCACAGGTAGGTGTGTGTGTGTGTGTAGTAAGGCCACGCCGCAGACTGAGTTATGGCCTCATTCCCGCTCCAACCACCGAGTGTTGGGAGTTATGGCTGCGAGTGTCAAAACTTGCAAGGTCGAAGTGTGAGGCGCTGCCAGGGAGTTGTCAAGGCTGAGCGGTCAGAACGACTGCTGGAAGCGAGCACAGTGTCGGGATCCAGAGGAGCTTATCACAACCCCATAAGTCTCTCTCTGTACGGTACGACATGGGACCAAGTTGGCTACAGGTCTTTTTCTGCTCAGGATGCATTTAACCTTTAACGCAAATGCAACCCTCCCCTGTGTTTACCTGCTGTCTTTATCCATTAAGACCTAAGGCTCCCTCTAAAAACCTCAGCTTTGTCTGAAAACAACCTCCTGAAACCTGAGGGTTTTCTGAAAAACTTGACGTTCAGTAAAAATTCTGACTCTTACTGTAAATCACTGCCTTTGCCTTTGAATCTGGATATGGCTGGAAAAACAAGCACATTTGTCAACATTTTCAGTTCAACTCTTTATAACGTTTATCGAGTTTTTAAAAAAAAGAATGTTGATGAACATCAGTGTAAAGGCAATAATTTACAATAAAAGCCAAATGTTTTTTATTCCATGCTTCTATCTGCTTCAGACGCTGAGAAATAAAAGTTTTAGTGACATCAGGTGAATCTTTACCTCCAGCTGCTTGTAACTAAACCACTCCTGCGTCGTGTTGGCTGTGATTGGGGTGATTGTCCTGTTGGAAGGTGAAGCTCCGGCCCAGTGTGGGGGTCCTGAGCGCTCTGGACCAGGTTTCCATTAAGGATATCTCTGTGCTTTGCTCTGTTCAGCTTTCCCTCGACCCTGACCAGTCTCCCTGTCCCTGCCACTGAAAAACACCCCCACAGCATGATGCTGCCACCACCACCATGCTTCACTGTTGGGATGGTGATGAGCGGTGCCTGGTTTCCTCCGCACATGAAGAAAACCTGGTTTCATCAGGCAAGGGGGCCTTATTTATAACCGTTGCACACACAGTGCTTCCCACGCAAAAGTTGGTATCTGTAAAAAAACAAACTTGTACGGACACTCTGACCCGTGCGTACGAACAGATGGAGACGCAAACGGCGAGGTGGTGAACTGAACCCAGACTGTAGAAATTAAATGTGAGGGGCATCATTATACGTATAATTTAATCTCACTTCATATAGATCCACTTCATCGTAAACATTCACTGTTATTTGTGCTTCTGCTGATGAGCCAGAACGACTCAGCACCTACCAGTGTAATATATGAGAGGTTCAGAGCCTCCTCTCTTCTCATTGGCTCACCGACCTGTTGTTACTAGAGCTCCAGAGAGAAGCCTGGAGATGTAAAACTACATTGAGATGACTTTTGGAACTTAAAACCACAAATATATCTTCTAATAAGATAAATCTGTAAAAGCAATCCATGCTTTTATTTACACTTCAGCTGCTCGGACAGGAGAACCATCTATGCAAATTGTCTCTGCAGCAAAATTAAAGCCTCAAAAAAATAATACATAACACAAGTAAATAGCCTCCTTCAACACCAACTGCAGTCGGTCCAGTCAGTCTCACAAGACTAATCAACCGCAGGCGCCAAAGTGTGCCTGTTTTGAGTGCTGTGTTCTCTGATGTCATTTAAGAACGTGGGATGAAAACCTTCCTGTTTGCTTCCCTGACTTCAGCCTCGCTCAGCCAGCATGTGGAACTATTCCAGCTGAGCTGCTTAGAAGCGAACACAGTTTCTATACGGTCCAGCGGCTTCTTTAATTAATTCACTACACAGAGCAGAAACGTCTTGTTAAAAATCAGTCTGTTCTTGAATTGGTCCTCCTGCACATGAGGCAGCGATGTTCAAAGCTCCTCTGTTATAACATCTTTGTCGCAGCGGTCGTCATGAGGTGTGCATCATTTGCTCATCTGGTGACATGAAAGTTGCCTAATGTGGCGCAGACGTCGTTATGCACATGTAATTGACATATTGGTGCCAAAGAGAGAATTTCAAAATTTTTTACTAGTTCTTCATCAGAAATCATTATATTATTTAAAACAGTTAAAATAGAGTCAAGTTAAATTTTGGGTTAAAAAGGAGTCTAATCAAGGCTAAGGATTAAAAAGCCTGAGTCGTTTTGATGTCACTTGTTTGACATGAGCATGAATGAGATGATAACAGACACGATGGTGATCCGAGACTCTGGGAGTCCCCAGGCAAATAAGCCCGTTGAAGCCCATCGAGAAACCCCCCCCCCTCCAAACCCACCCGCCTCCAACACATGCTGACTATTGGCAGATGCTGCAATTTACAGATGTCCCCTAAACACCTTACATGCAGATTATCAGTGGACATTACAATGCAGGCAGTAGGTAGATATTAGCCACAGCACACATCATCAGGGGCCCCAATTAAGGCTGTTCTGGGGCAGCAGCAGTGCACTGTATCTGTGTCTTAATGCGAGGTTTAAGGGGGTTTATAGTTGTTTATAGGGACCCTTTTTCCCATTGTGGGCACCAGGCATTTGCCCTGTTTGCCTCTGAACAGACATGAACAGACAATCTAATAATGTGGCAGAGTTTATGTTCAGAGACAAAGGTGGATGTGGTGTAATGATCCTCCTGAACTTTATATTATTTCACTCTATGTTTTGGTGAACAAATTGTTTTGCTTCATCACCGGAGATGTCGGTTTGCATCCCGTCTTCTAACAGTCAGTATCTTAACCAAAGAGACAACAGGTTTCAAAACACTCACAGTTCATTTTGGAGGGCGCTGACTGTTTTGCCTTGTGACTGTTGTGTTTGTAGGTGTGTGTGGCTGTTTGTATGCGTCAGTCGAGAGTCAACAGCAGAGGGATGACGGGACGTGAGGGGATTTGTAGATGGGGAATGACCTTCAACAAAGCTCCTTGAATGGAACCAGAGAAGCTGCCATTGATGGCCGGTGCTTTACACCCCTGCTCCAACAGGATGCTCCTCACGTTGCAAGACTTTTGCTATTTAATTTTTCTGATGACATTTTTTTAAAAACTTGAACTTTTCGGGGGTGTGAAGTTGGAGAGTGAACTCACTAGCTCCCTCCTTATCTCTACTCCAGGCTCCAGGATATATAAGCTGCTACTAGCATAACACGCCCTGATCTACCCACCCAACTGTCAGTGGTTCAAGTGCATTGTGGGTAATGTAGACAGCAGGTTTCAACAAGGAAGAAGAATATTTGGAATAAAACCAGATGATATCTCTGGTTCTGCTGCTTCGATTTTCATGCATTTTTATTTTTTTTCAAACAGTCCATCATGTGTTGTAGGAGGGGAATACTGAATTAATGGAGTGTTACTAATAGTAGACTATTTAATAGTATTTTTTCTCTGGTACTTTATTACTAAGAGCATTGTTTAATTGTGTCGATGACCATTAACCCAGACTCTGGAGAGCAAAATGACAATATTCTGACTGGAATCCCTGAACTTACCATTATTAAACCTGTATTATATTATAACACGGAGACATAATTAACAATCACAGAACCACAGTCATTGTTTTTTGAAAATTCTGTAACCCCTTTTCAAATTCAATCTACCGTGTAACATGTTCATATTGTCAGGAGGTGTGAAGGTAATTTAGACCTGAAGCAGCGACATGTAAATTCATAGATACAGTATAAATATAAGATCCAGGGGGAATACTGCAGTGTTGACCACTGCATACCCAATGCCAAATGTTTTATTCATTTGTTGAATAAAATGTGGGGCCTACACCGAGTACCCTTTCATCATACATATATTTGATCTCGCACACTGCGGTTCTGCAGGTGAATTTGAGATGAGCAGTCATGGCAGTACATTATGGACTTTTCAACAGATGAGATGGATATGCAAGCTTCTTTGTCCTTGGCCTTCATGAAGCCAGATGAATGATTTGGAAGCACATAATGCATATTATCAATAGTATTAACAATGAAAACTGATATGGCATGTAATGAGCTCAGCTCAGAAAAGGCAGGATTTACAACTTTCAATGTGAAACCTCAGAACTCATTAATCTGCCAGATGATGTAAATTAAGCAGAACTTCAGGGGTGGCCTAGAAAATACTCAGTACTCAGTAAAAGTACCAATACAACAATACAAAATACTCCATTGCGAGTAAGAACATGTCGTTTGATAGCCATGAACGATATTTTGAAGAAGCACACAACTTGTTGTCTTTGCCTTCAGTTGAAAAAAGCAGTGACAGTCCAAAGGCTCCTCCTTTGTTTTGCTGCTGCCAGCAGCTTCCTATTGCCTCGACTGATTTCCATGTACACGCCATGATGCATGTAGCTCTGAATCTAATGTACCTCAGCTTTCGATGTAGAACCACCCAATGTGCGAGCAGAGGAAATATATCAGCCGGTAATGATGAGAAGTATCTGGCGTCACAAACATTTATTTTCAGGGGAGCACTCTGATCGCTCCTAAAGCTCCGTGATAAAGTGATACATCACCAGCCGCTGAAGAACCTAATTAAGGAAGGTTGTCTATCAACTTAATGTTTGTCTCTCACTTCACTGTGAGCTACTCAAGGGCTGTAAATTCCTGTGTCTTCCCTGCATTAACAGATAAGCTCTGATCAGTACTGCACAGTGGTGTGCGGCGTATCGTATCAGATAATAAAGTCTGATGTACAATAAGCTCCTCGAGAGTGGCAGTCATCAACGAACAGGTCGTTTTTTGATAGTGGATGACAATTAACTGTCAGGTAGGGGAGACATGTCTTATTCCTCCAATCAGAAACAGGGTCAGTTAGACCCTCCCCCTACCAGGAAGACAGAAGACACATTGAACATATGCTGTTGCATTTATTGCATCATTATTACATATTTCCTTTGAATTATTATTGTTTTGTCGACTTCTAAGTAACATGGTTAGCATGTGTCAAGGTATCTCGCTATTACACAATGTTGTGTCACGGCTGATAGGGTGAGAACAGTTGCAACAAGTTATTGCCACTGTCCCCAAGTTCAGCAGCCAGATCAAAACAGAAAGTTTCGTGAAATTGAATGTATTTTTAATATGTTGCAAATGCCCCCAGGTTTGCAGTCACTTGCAACATCTGCATTCTTCCAATCAAATAAATATTGTGAATGATATGTCATATGTAATCATCTTTAAATGACATGGGTAACTAGCAGACAGATGTAAGTTTAATACATAAAGGTTTGGTTGGTCTAGTCCAAAAAGTTTCTGGCAGAATTGCAAAAAGTGTCGCAACCGTCTCCAGTGTCCCCTACTCTATTTAGAAGTCATGGGTATGTTAGCAGCGTGGCTCTATGGTTGGTAAATCACCTGTCCACCATTTTGGTTCTGAATTCAAATAACTCAACAACTATTGGGCGGATTGTCATGTCATTTTGTTCGGACATGAACGTTTCACTCAGGATGAATCCTACCCACTTTGATGATCCTCTGACTTTTCCTCTAGCGCCACCATGAGGCCGTTGTTGAGGGAAATAACTCAACAACAATGTCATGGAATTTGGTTCAGACATTCACGTTCCTTCTTTTCATTCATTCTTGTTTTCCGCTGCTCTCTGGCCGGCATCAGGAGGCCACTAATTGGCTGACTAATTATGGTTGATATGTCAAATAAAGCACATCAGGTCGCCACAAAAGAAAACATGGCCGGCGGAGGCCCCGGGATCACGTTACAGACATTCTTTCACAGAAAAAGGTTCAATTATTTGTGACGTTTGTTGTGAGTGAATTGTTTATCAGATTGCGCTGTTTAACAAGAAGGTCACATTTGATCACCACATCCTCATTATGTGCTTATCGACATCCATTTATCTTAAGCACCACACTGAACTCCTACTTACCCTTTCATATATAAATGTAAATTAGATTACATTATATTAGATGTAATGATGCCAATGAGGGAAGTGGACCATTGTGGCCGCTCCTTCTCGTCTCATTACTCGCTGTAATACTTCAAATTGATCCGCTGACAAAAAACTGACTGAAATGGCTGTTGTCTTGTTTTGTAGATGCATTTTTAAAGAAGTGGATGTCATTACCAACCTCAGTGATGAATAATAATGTTTAAATAACAGTGTTTTAATGTTGCAGCAGTACAAAATAATGACTATATGTCCTTAAAGTCTACTCACCTGTTGTTTCTGAGACTGAAGAAGCTCCACAGCAGGAGGAGCAGGAGGTAAAGAGCCTGGCTCTGAGAAAAACCCGATGATGGTCTTCTCGCAACAGGAGGCGATGAGCCGCTCCAACAGACACCGACTCGAACTTTGCAGTGGTAGCTGTGAGACTGTACTCAATACAGACAGACTATGTTTGATCATTACAACAAATAAGCACATTGATCAGTGTATTTATTCCTCGGGCATCAGACAGACATCCGGATATCCCTGCTCCTCCCTGTATGGACAGCCTGTCAGATTAACGCCATCATCAAGACCCGCTACTGACAGGCCAGGAAAACTACCTCCTGCACTTCATATACTGCACCAGAATTTGAATTCAGCTTTTACTAAACAAACATCCGAGCCAGGAAATTTCCTTTCCTCTTATTGTCTTCCAAAATATAAGAGAAGCTTCACATTGCTCAGCTCAGTTTATCTGCAGCGATGAGAGAAAAGGCTTCATGTATCGTCGGGCTGAACTGGGATGCTCTTTGTGCAACACAGAGATGCGACTGCAACACTTTGAATTACTGTATTAATCAGAGGATGGTAAAACACTAGAAAATTTAATCAGTGGTGGTAAAAAAGTAATGCAGAAATGATTCAATCCTTGGAAATAATAGAAGCAAGAGAAATAAAGACGTAACATAAAACAAGGACAGAATGAAGTAACTAACATAAAGAACAGCAGGGAAGGAGAGAAGGCAGGAAATGAATGAAGGAACTCATATGAAAGAAGTAAAGGAAGAAAGACCATTCAGATGGGCCAGAAAAAAAAACAGAAGAAGGGCAGAAAGAAAAAGGAGATAAAAACAAACCCTGGGTCGTGTTGTTTTTGTTTCACATTGCTGAGTTTAGTGATAAACTCAGTGATTTAGTGTGATAAAAACATGGGCTTCCTGTGAAGACTGTATTAACCTCTATACACTGGAATTGAGTTCCCAGCTGGAGGCTCATTGCCGTCTACGGGGTCGTACAGTACGGTCCACATTACTGATAGAGCATGGATGGCGGAGCTGAGGTGAAAAGGTTAGAGAAATAAACATTTTCTGCTCCTCTGAAAGAATTTCAGTGTTGAATTTCTCAGATGTTTGTGAGTTTGATTTGTCACATACACATGGACCACGCTGAGATGAAGGACTGTGATATTACAGCCTGGGCGGAGCCAGGGATTTAAAGGTCCCATGTTGTATGAACTGAGATTTCTATCTCTTTTTTTATTATAAAGCAGGTCTAAGTTCTTTACTGTGAAAGTATCAAAGCGCTCAGTCAACAGAGAAATGCACACAGCATGTATTCAAAAACTGTGCCTTAAGATGAGCCGTCAAGACTTCTGTAACTTTGTAATGTCACAGCAAAGCAGTCACCTCTCTCTGCCACGCCCCAAGCCCCGCCCACCTGCAACCACCATCCAACCTTGCACCATTTTGTGTGTTTACCTGAAATCTGCTATAGTTTTATTCAATTACTAAGAAAAGAGTCGGCCAGTCAAAGGACAGCGTCAGTGCCTCTCTTCTGATTGGCTCACCGACCTGGCTTACCTTGTTACTTGAGTTCCAGAGAGAAGCCTGGGAGAGGAGATGTAAAACTACATTGAGATGGTTTTTAGTTCTTAAAACTATAAATATATCTTCTAATGGCTCAACACTTCAAATAAAACACTGGAAGAGTGTAAAATATGGGACCTTTAAAAGTCGGGGCTGACTCTTCTAGTTTGTGGGCCTATGGTATTTAAAGATATGAACAAGGCTGTGTGGATGTGCAGCCTTTAAATTCAAAAGATCTACATCAGTGTTAAAAAACATTCAGCACTCTATTCCCCTTCCATTTCCTCTCTTTAATAATTAGATAAAACTTTTTTTTTTAACAGTTTGACAAAATCATACATTCTGTATCTGCTTGTTCCAGCATTTTCATAAAGACACGACACTGTATCACAATTCTTCTGTGGTGTTAACAATCTTCAAACTTCAAATTGTCCCTGTGATTCAAGTGTTTTATTTATGTTTAGGTCCAGTTTCATTAATGTTGCATGTGAGAGCCTGAGCTGAGAAAAGGTTTTAATTGCATTCAAAAAACATCAAGCTTTGGTGCAAAAGAGCTCCTGAAAACAAGAGTATGTGACCTGATGACCTCAGCTTATCCACACTCACTCCCACAAACTGCAGGCTTGCCCTGAAGAGCCTTTTGTAACTGGCATAATATCTGATCTAATTTGTGATACAAGGAAGACTGAAAAACCTCTGACCCCGCTGGTTTTACCCTTGTCTCACTGTAATGACAGCCGACACCCTTAAAGGCCAAACTCTTGAAGTTGGTGTCGGAAGGTTTGTGAACGGCTCAGAAAGTTGATTTGCATAACTGCTCTTACAAATCTGTGTGAAGTAATCATTGGATTTAAATGTGTCTGACCAGGACTTCCTCTTATTCACCTGGGTGCTATAGCAGCCTTTTAAAATGGCAAATCAAAATGTTTCTAGTTGTAGTAGCACCGTGGCTCTGTGGATAGAAATGACTGACTTCATTGAATGGATTGTCATGAGATTTTGAACATGGACGTGCTCGAGGCATTAGACCAGCTCTGCATTACTGGCAAGCTTTTGTCTAGAATTGTAATCATCATTGAATAAAAATGATTCAGTCAAAGTGGATTGTGGGTCAGGAAACGTCGGCTCAGAGATCAGCAGGCTGATGACTCACCGTGTTGACAGACCAGTTAGTTGGCATGCCACTCATAATGCCACTGAAACATGAGGATATTAATGGAGATTTATAAAAGTATAATTGAATTCATGAAGCAGAGGATTGTGGGTCTCAGTCTCTGTTTTTTTTTTTTCCAAAGTAAGAGCATCAAATAAGAAAAGACGTCTAATTCAAAAGTGAAATCCTTTCCATACGTCACAGTGTTTTACACAGGTTCACTGCAGTGATGGAGGATAGTTTACTTCCACCTACAACTCAGGTTCATCTATAGTGAAATGTTCATCATGCATGTAGTTTGGATTCACTACTCTAGAATGTGAATCAGTAAAGGACAACGCCTTTGCACCCAACTGAGTTCTGGCAAATGGTGCATGTTGAGCAAAGTAAAGTTTAAAAAAAAAAAAAAAAAACCTGCACATTTTTTGTGCAGTTGAGTGACATTTATTGAAACTAGCAACGTCTCAGTCTGGAACTCTAACAGTCTTTTTCCTCGTACTTTTAAGATGGCTGAGAGCAGAAATGTAGGTGATTTCATGAAATGTCAGGCGAGAGAGAGAGAGCGAGAGAGAGAGAAGCAGAGCTCTCTTTCTTCTGGCGCTCCATTAAAGCCTGCTGCGTTTTCCCCTCTTTTAGGTTCTTCAATTGCCGGAACTTTTACTGCGACTTTTAACTTTTTTGACAAGACTCTCAGAAAAACCTTTTTGAGGATGTTTTTTTAACGGTTACAGTCATTGACAGTAAAATCAATAAATAACCCTTTTTTCCTTCAGAACAGGGAATACATGAAGTTCAGGAAGTGATATGGTCTGTAAATTCCAGTATATTAATGTTGCCCTTTGGTCTGTGCCTCCTCAGGTGGAATCTGTATAGCTCAGTCACTGAAGATCCCTCATGACCACAAACCCTCTGACTTTGATAAAATCATCCGCCTGCTGCTGGACACTCGGTACGCCAGGGCAGTCATCCTGTTCGCTTCTGATGAGGACATCAGGTAAGTGAACACGTTTTCTTTAACACCATCCACTTTAATGTTTAATGTCATATGTAAGATATTCAGGTTATGTTAAATGTTGTGTGTGTTTTTTGGGTTATTGTTTTTTTTTGGTTTTTCTTTTGGCTGCATTTCCTGTTTTCATGAAGCCGACACACAAAACTGATGCACCCCTTGGTTTTGCATTAATTTGACTTCTGTTGAATGCCTTTTTTTTCCCCTATTGCCTTTTTTTTGCTATTGCTACATAGCCACTGTTAGCATTAACAGCTGTTTATTTACCTAGAAGAAACGCTGCAAGTTCGGCATCAAACTTCATTCTTTTACTCACCAACAGCTGTCTCCAGCAGTGGAAACCAAGGCCAATGTTAACTCTTGTCTCTATCATGTGTTTTCTTCTACTGAAGTTAGCATGCTAACCAGTTAGCCCCAGCCCATTTTGTAATATAGCGACTCACTGCAGCCTCCAATCTGTCCTGAAGTAGCTACATGTTCAGTTCTGCACCATGAATACAACTGTTGTCATAGACAGAAACACACATACGCACAGCATGTGACTCACTGATGGCGTATGTTTGAATGCAGGGGGATCCTGAATGCCAGTAAGCGATCTGACCAGGTTGGTCACTTCATGTGGATTGGCTCTGACAGCTGGGGGGCCAAAAACAGTCCCATCCACCAGCTGGAGGATGCTGCCGTCGGAGCCGTCACCATACTGCCAAAGAGAGCCACCATCAGCGGTAAGTTCCTTTACACATCGTCCTCTTTTCTGATTGAGCAGAAAAAAATCATCAGTGAGAACACTCGCTCAATTTCTCAGTTTCCTGCAACAAAATTGAATAAAAACCCTTTTGATGATGATGTATGATCATCATCCTGCCAGAGAGCCAGCATCAGCACTACTGTATCTGCTGTGCTTCAATATCACAGTCAGTCCCAAAGATTTTATCAGACCTTCCATAATCAAGCATGAAGAGAAGAAGTTGTCCCTCTATCCCTGTATGATCTGTCCTCTTCCATGTTGGCGCTCGATCTGATTCAGTCAATAAGTATCATCTGCCCATGTCTGACCAGGATCATTGCTGTATGTGATGTGGGGATTCAGTTACGGTGACGTTGAAGCAGCTGAAGTACAATATCTTTCTACAAATGGCCGACTGCTTGAGTGGGTGGGAAAGAAGTTGCAGTGGTTCTCTTCAAAGGTTACTTTTTGTTCACATTTAGTCTTGTTATAGTCAAGAATAAAACAAGGTTCTCAATTTTAATTTCATCATAGTTTTTGTTTTGTGGAATTGCCTTTGGGTGGCTTTGGCTCAGGAGGGAGACCCAGTCGCCCCCTGATGCATTAATGAATTCATTCATTCAAATCAGGAATAGAATACACATAACAGTGGGTGAAAATGGGACACCCCAGCAAGCTTCAGAAGGTCGGTGGTTCGGCACGTCTTTGTTGTTGAACTGTGTCTCATATGCAGCCAGATGTTGAGCATTTGTAAGATTAAAGATTAAAATGGTCATCCGTAAATGCCTGATGTGAACATAAAATCAGAAACATAATGAAATCTGTCCATAGGGGGTGTAGCCATCCAGAAACAGGCCAAACCACCACCAAGTGCAAAAGTGACAGATTGTTGTTTTACTGGGATGATGTGCTGGACTATACCAGCTGCTTGCTGCTCTTGTATCTGTGAGACATGGCCGAATAAAGAGTGGAATTGACCTTCATCTAACTCCTTGCTTTAAAGATAATAAGTGTATTTCCCACATTGTCAAAAGGTTCCTTTAACTGTTGAAGTAATCGACATTACAGTATGAATACTGAGCCACTGCAGTTTTGATTTGTTTTGACTCCTCCACCTCCAGAATCTCGAAACGTCGCAGAAAGGCAGCGCACAAAAAGCTGACACCCTGTCTGACTTTTTTGTTTTCAAGCTTCACTTCACAAACTGCAGACGTGTGAATTCTGAACAAACCAAATGCGAGGCGCACCAAAATAAACTTTTCATTCACAGTTCGATAGTTTTTTTGAGTGTCTCTTTGTGCATGTGCGTAATGCGTCACTCTAAATTGCATCAATGAAAATGAGAGAAACAAACTAAGTTCACTCCTTGGCTTGAAGTGTAAAAAACATGAAGTTGTAGGGTGGGATTTTTCTTCTGGACGCTTGTAAAACAGCAACATAATTTTTACACTAATGTTAATAATGCATGAGCCTTAGAGGAGCTGGTAGGTGGATTGAGTTTCCTTTGGACAGAGCCAGGCTACCCAGTCTTTATGCTAAGCTAAGATAACCAGCTGCTTGTCCTATTGATCTTTGCCCACAATGCTGAACCATGCAGATTACTAAATTTCAGGAAGTACTGTCTCTCCCCCTCTGACAGCTCTGACAACATAAAGATGCACAAAATGCTGATCGGGAAACGTAAGTCACGGTGAGGGAGGCTGACGGTACTGTCTGCCTTCTTCATGCCGATGACAGCCGTTACATTGAGATGCATTAGTATTACAGCGTTGTACGGTAACTACCAACAAGTTGGAGCATGACAAAGATGTTGACAAAGGTTTAAAACTGTGTTTGTTGTTGCCAGTTCTAAGAGTTTTAACTTCAAATAAAACATGAATCCTTTGTTCTTTTCTTATTTTTCTTGATGACACAAACACTGCAGTGAGAAGCTTAATGGGAAGCAACCAAATCTGATTTTCTTTTCTGGACTCTAAATCCTCCCGCACACATAGGAAAGCTTCTGTAATCTTATTGCCAGTGTTTTAGCTGCTGCATCAATTTCTGACCTTTTCTTTCCCCCGAAAACATTTTAAGTGGCATGCAGTGCATCTTCAAAAACACATGTTCTGTCAGTAGATGCAAACTTTAGGAGAGGAAGTCGGTGTGAGTGCAACCTTGGTTGGTGCCCTAATAAACATCGTCTCCTTCAATGTGCTCTTTTGTCCCCTATTTTTCTGACAAATTATTTATGGAAATGGAGATTTTCTGGGCATAACGACAGTAGGAGAATACTGGGGCGTGACGGGCAGTCTGGGTTACTCAGGTATGAGGGAAGCAGACTCTAGCGGTGGGAGGGAGAGTCATGGTCAGATTAACCTGCTGCAGGGCCCTTATGCACTCCTCATTCCTCCCACTCTCTGAGCATTGTCTACAGTTATTTTTATGCATGAGTATTACCAAGAACCACACGCTGTGTGCTAATTTGATTAGATACAAACTAGGTTCATGAATATGCACCATGTCAGCACAAGACTGATAATGAAGGTCTTTAACCTGCTTTAGAAATACATTGAGCTTGGTTCAACCTAACTAAGGTGGCAGCTAACAATGATTTTCACTATTGATTCATCTGCAGATTATATCCTCCATTACAATGGGTGTAGCCAATTCAGTTTAATGCATCCATTCACACTGATGAAACATATACAACAAAACCACTAAGAGGCAGCGAAGCAGAACCCACCCGAAGGCCCTCCCTATTGCGCTGCTTGTAATAAACCCTTGGAGCTCCTTGTCTAGTTTTCTTGTAAACAAACCAAAGTTGAAGTTTACATTCTTTTTTTTCACCATAACTGAATTTGTTTCTTTCCTTATTAAATATTGGCAATTTTCTTCATTACTAGGTCGCAGTTTCTTCCTCCCTGCCTTTATTTGTTACCATGCCACTACTGAACTAAATATAACTATATTTATAAATATAACTATTTCATTTATAGATTTATTTGCAATATAATTGACTATATAGTTTATAACTAAACTACTATAGATCAGTAGTTGAAACCACGGCAGCAATGTGTATCTCATCACCTGCATGTGTATCTTCATACAAGAGATCTAACAAACTTCCCACTCATAAACACATACATGTAAGCTACATGTATATAACACGAAGGAGCTATTTGTAAGTTTTGCTATTGCTACATAGCAAACGTAAGCATTAACAGCTGTTTACTTACCAGTCTAGAAGAAACTTCATTCCTCTACTTGCCAAGAGCTGTCTCCTGTGGTGGAAAGCAAAACCCTTGTTCTGATTCTATTTCTATCACTTTTCCTCTAGGCTACTTAAGTTAGCAAGCTCCAGCTAGATTGGGCCCTGCCGGCCTGTCTTGTCACTTTCCGATACCGAGTCACTGTAGTATCCAGTCTGCCCTGAAGAAGTAGCTGCTCAGAGGGCATATTATAACCTGTTGTATCATGAACGCAATGACAGCTGGAGCTTTTGGAAAGACTGGCAAGTAAACAGCTGTTAATGCTAACACCGGCTATGTAGCAATAGCAAAACTTACAAATAGCTCATTTAAATGCTGATATGACAGCTTTAATGACACTAGATTGATTTGGTGTGTTTAGAAATGAACACTGTCTAAAAATGATGCAGAGGTCTGGTGGCTTCAGCAGGTTAGAAGAATGAAAACGTACCTGTTTTTCTCTTATCACAATGTGATATCACACAGGCCTACATGTTAAAAAAGAAAAAAAAATGCACTGTGTCTGGTTCAGCATAAATCAAAAACTCATTTCAGATCTCCTGTGAGTTTGATCCAAACTGAAAAGGTCAGATTTCTTTTTATTGTTTTCTCAGACCCCAGAAAATTTATGTCCAGCTCCAGTGTTTGTCATGTAAATGTAAATCTGAGCTGCCTGTCTGAACACAGCCCTGGTACAGTCGCTGTTAATTACTGAAACCGAACCCGAAAGAGAGGGATGGAGCGAGAGAAAGGTGGGACATATGGGATGGAGGATGAAAAACATGGGATGAACAAAAGAGAGATGAGAAAATATTATAGAGCAAAGTTAAAGAAAGAAAGAAAGAGAGAAAGAGAGAGGTGGAGAGAGAGCTAAAAATGAGGCTATGGGCTGAGGGAAGTTTTGCTTCTGCGGCAGAGGACACCTGCTGAGTCTGCAGCCTCCAGCTGAGATGGATCCACTTCCCACAGTCAATTACACCCTCTAATCTGCAAAACTCAGGCATTTGATGTCAGACCTCTGAGAAACCGCTAAACCAATGCACAGTACAAAGCCAGAAAGAGGAGTTAAGACTAAACATGAACATACCAAGTTGGTCACAAATAAATATATAGCTGGATTTATGTTACAGCTGCAGGCTGTAGCACCGTCTTTACCGTACGCATATGACAGTGGTGTCGATCTGACTGTCAGAGAAACATCAAACTTTTTCTTTAACTGTGCAACTAATCCACATTACAGTATAAATATGATTGATCGGTCACAAAGCGCCTGTGTAGCTGCATCTAGGAAGCTGGAATGATTTGTTCTGACTCCTTCAGAATCATGACCTCTCGGGGTGGCAGCGTCTCAAACCGTGACCCCGTGTGACTTTTGTTTTCAAGCCTCACTTCACAAATTCGTGTCAGTTTGAACAAAGACTAAACTCATCTAAAATGCACCAAAGCAAAAGCAAACTTTCCCCTCTGCAGCTGCAGTCCAGAGAAAAAAAGCGACTGTGGGTCTGATTTTCTTAGGCAGAGGGGAATGAGGAGAGAAGCCTGCCTACACATCACCCCTCCACCCCCACCCCCCACCCCTCGCCATCCTCTTTTGTTTTGAATTCAGAGCTGGTGGGTTCAGTGTACCCGTGTGTGTGCGTGCGGCTGATAGGAGAGTGTGGATTTTAATCTGCCTCTATGTTTAAAACATGATCAGTATCCGCCAAGATGGATGTCCTCCTGCACACATTTGCCTGAGAAGGCAGGAAATGACTGGGAGCTCAAAGTTGGCACAGAGAACAGACACATTCTTTATATTATGTATGAAAGGTATGAAACTTTTCACGGCTGTAGACTTCAGATGCACTTATGAACAAAGAAACGTGTATTTGAGTCAGAACAGAGCCTATATATTACTACTTATATATTTATACTGCTCTTTTTAAAATGTATTCTCTGTGCATTGTGCAGTCACCCAGGTGTCTCGCCATCTGTTTGCTTTGATAACTGAGCAGTTTATTTTTGGATATAAGAGAAAAAAATTGCAGAATGATATACAGTAATCTCATACAAATTCCTCACAGGAGATGCAGCAGGAATAAAAACATTTTACAAAGAAAATATATATAGAATATGATAGACAAATTATATGATACTGTTGTTTCCCGGTTTGATATTCCTCCAAACAATGATCCCCTCAGTGTGACAGGGCTACACATTATAAATGATGCTTTATAATTACAGATTATTTATCACGCGCCGCTGCCTCTGCAGTCTGCATCTCTGTTATTTATCTGTTTCAGCTGTTGCAACAATCCTGTAATGTGGCATTAGCAAGTGCATTGGAGAGGTTGTTATGTCCAGGACAGCCAGTGTAGGATTCACACTTACTACTGCAACAGTTCAGTAGTAATTTAGTTCAACAGCCTTTTACTCATCAATCCCACATCTCCACGTTTTGCTTTTTTTTTAAAATGTATTTATTTATTTATTTTGAGCGAGAGAGAGAGAGATACTTGAACTGTTCAGCTGTATTCACACAGCTGAAGAGTTCAAACTGCTTCAAACTTGTTGTCTTCCTGCCAAATTTATAACAGTCTCCTGCAAACGTTGCCTCAGTGCAGCTCTTCTCTTCTCACATGTAAAACCACTTCTCACCCAGTGTTCAAATTACAGGGGAAGCCAGGGGGCATTTTAACTACCCCCAAAACACACCTGAGCTTTCTCAAAAGCAACAAAACGTTTGATGGGAGTCCTTGAAAAATAACATTTCTAAAGCTACAATGAATGATTTAAGAAATTCATAAAGACCTCCATCCCTCCACCACAGGGTAATTTGAACCCAAGTGTGAAGTGTCCACAGTGGTGATCCACTGAAAATGGTCTGAAACTAAGTAAAAACACATCTTGTTCATCTGAAAATCAATACAAAGTGATTCTGAGTGACCAGTGAGTGGTCACAGTGGCTGCAGCCCCAGGAACATGAGGGGGTCATTGGATGCTTTGAGGAGTATGAAAATCATGTGAATCATATGTTGTGGCCTTTACAGTCACCCGATCGAGACCCAGCTGAACTCCTATGGGAGATGTTGGACCGACGTGTTGGACTCTCTCCACCTCCAGCATCCAAACACCCAATGAGGGAAATATCTTTAGGAAGAATGGTGTGAACTCCTCAGGTAGAGTTCAGAGACTTGAGCCTTGTTCAGACCTGGTATTAACATCCGTCTCGGGTGATCCGATCACATGTGAACAGCTCTAAGTTCAGGTGTGAACGCACCCAAGACAAATCTATCACTTAGACCACATCGCGAGCTGGTCTGGGACACATGTGCCCACGTTCTTCTAGCAGTGTGAACGCACATGCGTCCTGGGCCACATTGAAGGACCAACTACTCTGATGTCCTCTGGCACAGTCTGATGAGACCCGCCACAGCTTCACAATGAGCTGAAAATATTTGACCATTTCAAAACGGAGAAAAAAAAAATATTTCACTGTAGAGCTGTGAGCAGCGCAATGATTCGCTCAACCCCTCCATGCCCCTCTCTCTCGCTCTCTCTCGCTCACACACACACAAGCAAATTGACAACAGACCCGTCGGATTGGCTAAAAGCAACAATGCATGCATATTTATTTCCATATAAAGCGGGGAAGTAAAAATCCAATCACAAGTGGTCACTCCAGACACGTGGAGACACATTTGAAAGCCAGGTGTGAACTGATGTACTTAGAGCTGACCACTTGTGATTGGATCACTGAAGACGCAGGTCTGAACAGGGCCTTGGAGAATCAATGCCAAGGAGCACTGAAGTTGTTTTTACTAAGACACTTTATATTGGTTTTTCCTTTGTCATTCGTCTGTATGTTGAAGACCGTTTAAAAAGGTTTTTTTTTTTTTTTCATCTGTGTTCTTATGTCCCCACTACTTTTCCTCACAAAGTGATGCCCTTGATAATAGATAACAGTGGGAAATGCCCTTCATGGTTAAGATAATGTATGCGGCCCTTGGGTATTTGTCTCACTTGCAGGCTTGTGTGTAGCCCTGCGTTACTGGCAGTGTGTGGATGTCTGCGTGGCTGTTTCCTGGAGTACTTAACTAATTCAGTGGGAATGCTCTCCGGCAGCCTGTCACTATGTATTCTTTAGGCCGGGGTGTGAGACTGAACACTGATCTGACAAACGGCAAAGAGACGGGAGGAGGAGACGCTCAGCCGCTGACACTGATCATGCTAATCATCCTTTCGCATGCTTCACACCAAAGTATTTGTCTTCTTTTCCTCTCTGCTTGTCTTTTTCTTTCTTATTTCCTTCTTTGTCACTTGTTGGGTGCACTCATTCAACCACACTTCGTCCTGTTTCTTTATCTCCGTCTGCGCTGAAAATGTCCCCCCACATCTCCGCCTTCCCCTACAGTCTCCTCTGGGTACTTTGAGAAAGCGATGACCTTTTTGCTCTTCCATTTGCTGATGCGACTTAGAGGATCCCTAATAGTGACAGCTGCAGTATACCACGATGTGTAGATATAAAACATCATAAAACATACTATATATTTATATCTTCTTTAATAACTCACAAAATGCCTTCAGAGAAACAGAAAATGACCACAGAGACACACACCTCTATAAAGAGGCATAATATGAACGCAAAATGACAACAAAGTGACTCCAAACGACCACAGAGACACTCAAACCAATTGTCCATGACAGATGGCTATTTGTAGTTGAACATGGCAGCTATTAAAATACCCATAGGTCGTTTGTGCAGCAGGTTGTTATGACCCATAGTTACGTTTTGTTGTTAGGCGACATCTAGTGTCCGTAGTACTTATGACAGCAGCAATGGAAAGTCCATTTAAAATTAGCAGTTTATTTTGCAACTTTCACGTTGTTTCTTTTATTCATGACCATTCGACAAAGTTAAGCACATTGTTATTATTGTAACCATGGCAACAAAGATTGTGTCAAATGTTGAGGCAGTTCTTGTTTGAACCAAAACCACTACCATTTACTAAACCTAACCAAGTAGTTTTTGTGCCGAAACCTTTATGGTTGTTTGGGTTGAATGACTCGATGATTAAATGGTATTATTTGATAACAGTGTAACTATTAATAATGTACAGTTTATTATTGCCAAGATTAAGGTTTTTTAAATTGGAGTATTAACACATTTTCTACTCATTTTAAAACTGTGAGTAAAATCATAAACTATTCAGCGGTCCTTGTCGGGGATATAAAGAAAAAACAAGGTGAAATGATGAAAGAAAAAATCAGAAACCAGTACAAGTACAAGAGAGGCTGCATGCCCAAGTTTGTCGAAGGAGCCCGAAGAGCATGATGGCACTCTCTCTGTGTATTTAGCATCATTTCTTGTAGATTGTTTGTTCAAATGCCATGAAAATATGAATTTCACACCTTATTTTGGACGATGGTGTATCCCCACCGTCACGTTCGTTGAGATAAGCCTCGGGTGAAGCTTATTAATTCTGTCCAAGAAAGCGTTTATCACTTGTTTTCTTTTTTTTTTGTGTGCTTCAACATGTCTGCATCTCTTCCTCGAGCCCCCGTGTGAAACCACTTTCACCTCACAAGCCTCTACTTTCTTTTCAAATTAAGGATTAGTCTTATCTTAAATAAGGGCATTAAGTGACTTTTTCCAATTGTTTTCCCCACTCAAGGCACAGCTAAATAAGGGCTGCTAATTGACTTTTTTTTCTTGTTTACTGGCTCTGGTCCTGGCAGCAGTTTTGGCTGTTACATGAGCCCTTGGCAGTTAGTTTTAATTTTGACCATTAGAGTCAGAGCTTGGCTCCAGTTTTAGCTGTGACCCTCGGTGGCTTCTGTTTGTTTGGCTACTTGTTTTCTGTAGCTTTTGGACAATTCAGTCCAGCAGAGAAGAAATGTGTCTGACCAGGAAACATTTTATTCCATGTGAGATTTCAAAACACAGATTGTCCAAATGGAAGCAAGAACTCATAATCCAACAGCAGGTGATTATTTTCTTGAGGTAGCTTCTCTGAAGTGGCATTACTATGCACATACACACTACGGTGTAACACCAAACCTTCTATCTAAATTTGAGGAGGTCCACTAAGGCCTTCAGGGCCTGCTGTGATGTCATAATCGTAGGTTTTTTGAGGAACGTAATGCTATCTAGCTAGACTGCGTCTGTTGGGAACCGAGGAGAGTGACATTGACACTGGCCCTGTTTAGAACTTCCACTCACTTAATCTGTATTCCACTATATAGTGAATCAGCCATTTTTTAGCGCTGTTCGAACCTTCAACTGTAAATTTTCTCCACTTTATAGATCACTACAAAAATGGCGCGAAACACACCAAAATCAAGCCAGACCATCATGCATTGCTTCTTGTCTTGTTAAAGTCCTGCAGAAGAAGAAGTAATCTTGCTAACGTGCTAGGCGCTAATTTTAGCTGCTAGCTAATGTGATTTTATTACCCGTCACCCAGAGTGCCTGGCGAGTACAATCCTCCTCAGACGTCTCAACAGTTGTTGTTAAAACACCGGTCAAGATCACATACGAAAACAACCCTAACTTACAAAAACAGGATAAAGATTCCTCTGTAGACACAAATTAAAACCTGCACATCTTGTAACATAGCATGTATTTTAATGTTTCCGACATATGTGATGCAGATTGTCTTGCATTTATTTATGAAATTATGTAGCAATTTAATATCCGTGTAATATGTCAACTGCTGTCTGCACTTATCCCTTAGTGAGTCTTCTATGTCGCAACCAAGCTGACAGTCCAAACACAGCCACTGTGGCTGATTTCATTCATTTCGTTGGTGAAGTTCTCAAGATAAAAAAGAAATATCTGAAAGGGAGAGACCAAGACTGAAGCTCAAAGGGCTCACACAAGCATCACCTGCTGTGCGAGGTGCTTTACCAAAGCTAACTATGACCGCTCCAGCTGGCTGGCGGCAAAGTGCAGAAAAAACAGACTGTTGTGTTCATCATCTCAGAAAGTTGTCTATGGAATACTTTTGGTTTTGGCGGTCTGAAAACTTTAACCAAGGCAGCCGACAAACACCAGAGCTGTGGTTCAGTTAAAGACTTCTAGTGGACTTAGAGCTGAGCAGAGGAGAAGAGAAACAACATGCACAAAGAGAAGGTGGTGAAGAATCAGGAGATATTGAAGTGTCTCATCGACTGTGAGGTGTTTTTTGGGGACAGCGGGAGTTGCCCTTTAAAGGATACAACAAACGCATTGATTTGTTGAATCAAATCAATGATGCTGACCTACCTTAACTCTTGGCCACAGTTCCTGTTTTTACCAGCGCATCTTCAGAACGATCTCACCAGATGAACTGAATGTATTACTTCATCTGAAGAAAACGAACAGACTGCTCGAGGAAGTGATCGATTGTTTCATCAGAGAGGAACGAAGGGTGTATTTTGTTTTCAGGTGACTGTTGAGTTCTGCAGAGTTAATTATCTATAGGGTTGATTAAGATTTCTGGGGCCAATGATCAAATCAGCTGCTGTGAGGTACTATATGGCCTAATTTCTATCTCTCAGAAAATCTTACCTTTAGTTTTACAGGTGTGTGTGTGTGTGTGTGTGTGTGTGTGTGTGTGTGTGTGTGTGTGTGTGTGTGTGTGTGTGTGTGTGTGTGTGTGCGTGTGCGTGTGTGTGTGGGGTGCGGTCATCAATCTGATCTTTGAAGACTCAGAGCAAGACCCTACAGTCTGTTACTGTATGTGATTATGCACTAAAAGTATCTGTGTTTGGATGTATATCAGAACTTGTTGGAAATCATCTGGACTGCCTCATTTTCAGAGTTGTTGACAGAAAATACCAAAGAGCATAATACTTGAGCCATGTACCAGAAATAATACGTAAAATATGATTTGTTTTTGAACCCCACCTTCCAAATATGAAAGAGAAAGTTTAACCTGAGTGTAAATAAAAGCTGAGTGACTGTTGGAAAAGAAAATTTAATAAGAACTGGAGGTTTAAATGGTGGCATGCTTCTTCAGAAACAATATGAGGAGACCCAGATGAATGATCTGACAAAATGTTGACAAAAAGCAGGCCAGAGTGATTATTTAGGCCTTATTGCATTTCTCATAAAAACTGACTGCATGTCGTGGGAGGAGGGACAGTTGAAGTGTCTGGGATTTTAAAGTCAGAATAAACATCCCGCCGCTTTGGTTGCAACTCCTTGAATTATTTACTGGATTATAAATTATAAGAGGCACTTTTGTTAATATTCTTTCTAAACAAATTTATGGATGTTAATATTTAAGTGGATCCTGACACCACTTAAAGTGTGTGTTCTGCTGATACGAGCAGGGTTTGTGACTGAGTTATGACTGATGAATAAGAATCATTTGGAGTCTGTTCATATCTGCTCACATCGCAGTAATATGTGCATTTATGTGCTAACATGCACATGTGAACACAGAGGTGGACACACCCTGTGATGAGAACCTGGCATACATATGCAGAGGTGTTTTCTGCTTAAAATTCTACATGTCTCCATCTTTTCTCTCAGGCACAGTCCTGAAACTTGTAAATTAACTCTGCTGTAAAACTCACAGAGCACAGGATCTGTAGACCCAGGGGCCTTTTACTGCCCCTGAGCAAACACCAGATTCACCAGTACGCGTATCGAGCGGTACATGTGTGACACGTATGATATGTGTTTGCAAAGCACATATTTTCCAGGTCGCTTCAAATGAACTCTGCGACCCGAAGCTTGCCTTCATCATATTTAGCTGGTCTCAGTTGAGCCTGAAGGAAAAAGACTTCTCCCAAGGAGGACCCGTGGGTGGAAATGTTTCCACAAGATCTTTCATTAGCACCCTGCTAAGAAAAGAAGTCTCCCAGGTGTCATAGATCATGCTGTTCACTCAAGGCTCCCATATTCAGAGGCAGTGTATACGTTAAAAATAAAATGAAGGAAGAAGATGGTAACATGCCTCGGAGTGAGGTATATTTTCATTTTAAATACACCGCTACAGCCTTTTAAAACATTTGTCTGACACTTTGTGGATCGGAGTGACATCAGCAGCTACATGGCTTGTGGTGGTGGCAAGTGCTGTGATACCTGCACTTTTTGCACCTCTGTGTGTATTCCCCCACCACTTCACAAGTGTTCTGTATCCTGTAACACATGCAGCACATACCCTGAGAGATAAATCGCTTACCCTGCAGCACCAAATATTGTGTGAACAAAAATATGCACCCAGTTGTAGATTCCCCCCAAACACTTCACAAAACCTCAGTGCAACATTTGGATCTTACCACAACTCTCATCTCACCACTTTGTCTTTGATACTGAACTGCGAACCTCACATATGCTGAACAAGTGTGTGTCAGGTATAAATACATCAGCTTTTATGGATCAGTGTTTATCTGGTAAAATGCAGGAGAGGCAAGAAAAAATATCTATGCACTTCACCCTTCTGAAACTAAGGCAGTGTTTACGTACAACATTATTTTCTCAATGTCATGTCAGTTCAGCTTTATTTATACAGCGCTCAATCACAACAACAAAGTTATCTCAGGGCATCGCTTTATAATATTATTCACAGAAACCAACATCCCCCCATGAGCTTCATCTGGTGACAGTGGCAAGAAAAAACTCCCTCTAATAGGTAGAAACCTCGAGCAGAGTCAGGCTCATGGTGGGTGGCCATCTGCCTTGACCAGTTGGGTTGAGAGAGAGAGAGAGAGAGAGAGAGAGAGAGAGAGAGAGAGAGAGAAGGAGGGAGCAGGAGGAAATGGAACAGAGCACAATGTAAGTTTCACATAGAGGTGCATAATGATGATAATAATTGCAGTGAGCAGCAGGTGGTCTGCAGTCACACATCCAGACTCTACAGCTCCAGAGGCAGTAATACCTGTAGAGAGTGACCAGAGAGAGAAAAGCCGAGTTAGTAACATGTATTAATGGGATATGAAGGCAGAGGGAGAGGTGGAGAGAGGAGCTCGGTGCATCATGGGAGATCCCACTGGCAGTCCAGGCCTGTAGCAGCTCAACTAAGGGATGTTTCAGGCAAACCTGAACCAGCCTTACCCATAAGCTTTATCAAAAAGTGAAGTTTGAAGGCTACTCTTACATGTGGAGAGGGTGTCTACCTCCCAGACCCAAACTGGGAACTGGTTCCACAGAAGAGGAGTTTGACAGCTGAAGGTGCTGCCTGGCCATTCTACTTTTGGAAACTCTAGGAAACACAAGTAAACCTATATACTGGGAGCGCAGTGTTAATGTGGGGTAATGGTTCTATGAGCTTTTTATGATATGGGTGTGTCTGACCATTAATGGCTTTGTAAGTGAGGAGGAGGATTTTAATTCCATTGTGATTTTTTGATTGTAATGCATGGACTAGGTTTTTTTGTGTCTTTTTGAGTCAGGATGTGTCTGATTGTTGCGATGTTACGTAGATGAAAAAGGCTGTGGAACGTATCCTGATCAAGTACAATAAAATTTAATCACAGAAAACTTCCTTGAGGCGTGCTCAAAGTATAGGTAACTGCCTAGTTTCATCTGGCTTCACTGATATAATTGCATATCATCTGCATAACAATGGACGTTCATGGAGTGTTTCCTAATAATATTGCCTAAATGAAGCATATATACGGTGAATAGAACTAGCCCAAGCACAGAACCTTGTGGAACTCTTTGTCTAACTTTAGGATTCATCGTTAATGTGTACAAACTGAAATCGATTTGATAATTAGTACCAGCTTAGTGTGGTTCCTGTCATGTCAGTTCCAGTCACTTTAATAGGATGTGATGGTCAATGGTATCAATGGCAGAACTATGATCTAACAAGACAAGTACAGAGACAAGTCCTATGTCTGATGCAATTAGAAGGTCATTTTTAAGTTTCACCAGTGTTTTCTCTGGGCCATGATGCATCTCAATCCTGACGGAAACTCCTCAAATAAACTATTGTTCTGTAGAAAGTCACACGGCTGATTGGCTACTGCTTTTTCAAGGATCCTAGAGAGAAAGGGAAGGTTAGGCTTTTTAAGAAGAAGTTTAATTACAGCTGTTTGAAAGGATTTTGGTACATAGCCTATTGATAAAGACAGACTGGTCATATCTGGTAAAGAATAGTTAAGGGGAAAACTACCTTAAGCAGCCTATGGGATGTGGCCTAGAAGACAGGTTGCTGCTTTTGATAAAGAAATCCTTGAAGTTAGTTATATATTAGATAGATATATATCAAATATACAGTATATCAGGTTTTACATGTGTCCAAGGATAAATTGGTTGCTGGTTGACGGCAGGATGTGGGAAATTTTATCATTAAAGAGGCTTATGAAGTCGTTACTACTGAGATCTACAGGAATACATGGATCAATAGAGCCTGGCTACAGTGCTGAAAAGAAACCTGGGGCTATCTTTATTTTCCTCTATGAATGATGAGTAATAATCTTCTCTAGCATTACACAGGGCCTTCCTAACACTATTGTGCCAGACCAAGTGAGATTCTTCCAGTTTGGTGGAACACCATCTCCCTTCAAGTTTCACAACATTTGCCTTGATTTGTGTGTCTTGGAGTTAAACCATGGAGCTATCCTCCATCTTATTATCTACTTTTTTTAGAGTGGCAGTAGAGTTGAGGGTCCTCCACATTGAGCCTGCACCACTATCATCAAGATCATCAAATTGGGAGAGTCTAAAGTTAACACAATCCTTTGTTAAATGGAGATGAATCACTTGAACACGTGAATTAAATGCTGATGGAATCACATCCTTTAATTTTACTACAGCACAATCAGATAGTCGCCTACTGAAGACATGTGTGTCTAATGGCGGGTAGTCCTGAAATTCTTCAAGGAATTCAGAAGTAACTAAATAGTGTTTTGATAAAAGATGATTCTGTGGGAAGAAGATTAAATGTTCAGTTTTGATGCCATAAACTCGAACAAGGTCGAGGGTGTGGTGTAAACAGTGAGAGCTGCAGAGCTAAGGCTATCATTGCCAACATCCACATGAATATTAAAATCACATACTATAATTACTTTAGCTTCATTAAGGAGTAAACTTCATGAATATTTTAAGAATTCAGACAAAAAGTCTGAGAATTTGGGTACTCTTAATAAAAGAAAGGTACAGGATGAAGATATGAACGAGATTGAAGAAACAATTCATCCAAGTAAAAACCATGTTTTAAACCAGCTATGGTAATTCTATTAATCGCCTTCCTGTTGCATTTTTCTTCTTCTCACTCCAATGACAACTTGGAGTAGACCCTCGAGGGGAGTGTGTTATCTTTGCTGTGCAGACAACCAGCAACAGAAAGGAGAGAAAAGAGGTAAAATGAGGGAATTTAAACATATTGAAAACAACTTTGGTGCAATACTCTTAACATAGTTTACTTCCAGAGGAACCATTTAATTTAAGAAAAAGCTGTTTTCAGAATTGTTTTTCCTGATAACGATCGATCGTAACAGTTAAGAGGGAATCATTATGAATACTCTTACATTTGTACATTTTTTCCCGAAGCAGAACTTAAGAACTAGCGCACACAACCATCTGTGGGGCCGAGTGCGATGCTAAATACACTTTGAACTACTGTAACTTTCCTATAACTGTCTGTATGCCGCTGTAGATCAATAATGCAAACACAAAGGGTAGGTGTTTTACATGTGAAGTTAGTCAATATGAAAATGAAGCTTAATGTGCAGTAAACAGTCTGCAGCTTTATCTCTCATGTTCATGGATGGAAGAAAGTGAACTCTCATCGATTGATCTGCTGCTGGAGGCAGAAGTTTCTCAACTCAACCTCGCACTGAATGAAGCAGCGAAAGTTTCCTTATTAAGAACGTTGCAATCATCACTACTGTATCAAACCTGCTGTGTATGAACATTGTGACAAGCAACATACACAGCAGTAATTAGCAAAACTAAGATGTGTAACCTGATAATATCCAAGCGGGAATAGAAAGGATGACAGAAACCCATAGCTCAATGTGTGTGTGTGTGCTAGTGTTGCTTTAGTTTTATTTTTAAATGTATTTAAAATGTTTATATATTAAATCATTTTACATGAGACATCAAAAGAAAAGAGCGTTCATGATAAAAAATGAACAAAAGGAATGAAAATGTAATCTTACAGGAACCTGAGGGGGTCTTTAGTTAGGAGGGATTTTACCCATAAAATGCTTTTGGGAAACAACGCCCCTTTATCAGTATTTTCATTGTTGTTGAATATAGTCATCATTACCTAATTACCCAGTTCACTTTGTGTTTCCCTTCTAAGGTTGGTGTAGTCCCTGCAGACCCACACAGTCTCCTGGTCCTGGTATCTGTGATCACTTCACCTAGACACACATAGACACACAGTATCACCTCCTTAAAAACAACAGTGCATTAGCACACACACACACACACACACACACTGCACTCTCAACACACTGTAGTACCCCATATTGGCACAGCTACCTGGCACCAACTGCTCCCTCAGTGTAATGTTTTGCTTTCATGAAAAAAAAAGGTTTTAAAATTTAAAGACACACAAAATAATGACCACTCACACATACACACTCTCACACGCCATATCCTCTTATCTACACTCATGCTCAGACCAGGAGTGCAGGGGCATGCTGGTGCTTACCGATGATTGCAGCCTCGGCTTGTGGGAGCCGCACGGCGAGCAAAACGAGCCCTTAGCAAAGATTTCCACAGATTCATGATGATGTTCACATTCTTCACGTCCAAAAGCAGCACACTGAGCACGTCTGCACATAAATTAGCTTTAGAAACTGTAAGTGGTGTAATATAGTCTTCAGTGTTGATAGCTGAGTGGCTGAGACACTGGTTAATGTGTGTTGTGAAAAAAGGTTCAGTGATTCAATCAGAAACTCTGCAGCTATTGAGATTCACTCAAACGTCCAGAGCTCGTGATGAGTCTGACATCAGACATTTCTGTTTCTATAAAACACTTGAAGAATTACCGTGTCAAGAAAAAGTAAATTGATCCTTTTAAAATTATCTGCATTTCTTGATACATCTGTCTCAAAATATGAGCAGATCTTCATAAGTTACAATAATGAACAAACACAACCTATTTTAACTAATAACACACACAGTAACATGTGAAACACTTGGCTGATAGCATCAACAAAAGCTAACTGGAGTCAGGAGTTAATCAAACTCTTAAGAAAAGATAGACAAAAGACTTTTTGAGTTTGATATTCACAAGAAACATCTGTGATGGGAACCGGGTCTCAGAAAAAGATCTTATAAGACTTACGATCAAGAATTGTTGATTTGTATAACGCTGAAAGAGTTACAGAGTCATTTCAAAGCGTTTACGTATTCATCTGTCCACAAACAAACCATTATTAGCATAAGCACATTGTGTTTGTATGTATTTGTGACTTAGACAAAGATCAGATCACATTTATTTTACTGCATAAAACCAGGTTAGTGTCTATCCATTTGAACAGCATTCAGTTTTGCAGTAATATTCCACAGATTGCTCGGTGCAGGATAAAGCTTGGCTGATGTTCGACAGGTTTAATATTACCTCATGATTCCATGTTGAGTTGCCTGACTTGAAAGTGGGAAAGCTGAGGTAAGGGATCGTCTCAAAATCTCCAGCAAAACGGCCAAGAGAGAAATTCTTTTTCATGAAATACGTCAGATCAACTTCATTTATGTCTGATTCTCCTCCCACTGCAGACACAATCTACGGTTTTCTTGTCATTGTTATATAAAAAGTTGCACCTGTTCCAGAGAGCAGGTTCAACAAACCCTGAACTCTGAGTTGTCTAAACCTGAGATGAGGAATTCAGAGTTTTTGGTTGATGATCAGCTGATCAGGGTCAGTTCAGTCAACACTGAGGATGCTCACTCTGAGTTAAGGTGATGAATGAAAAAAGTAATCAATGAAGCTCTGATACTACGATTCACCATGGCAACAGACACCATTCTCATCCAGTGGAGGTAGAAATAGTCATGTGTGACATTAATGCTTTTATCTGTAAAAACATGGGTCCAGGTTATGGCTTTGTGTTGTAGCCCACTTTTTGCATACACATAAGAAAACTGTATAACCACTCCACACATGCTCAGACCCTTTCTCAGAGATATTATGGTTGAAATCCCTGCATTAAACCCCAAACTACAGCCTCCGTTAGAGTACACCGTCACGTCAGTTGTGGTTTGCAGAGCGTAAAGTTGGACAGGCAGAATGGAAACCGGTTGGCTTGGAACACGACCTCTGAGCACCAGATGGCTGCTCATGAAGCTAGCCACAGCATGGCGTGAACATGTTGTGGCAGGGATTTGACGTGATGCACACACACACACACGCCGTACATTACACATTAACGCGCAGTGGTTACGGTGGGATGGAAACGGTTTAACGCTGCCCCGTGGCCCTGAGGTGAGAGGGCTAACGCAGCAGGTTGCTACACACCGGCGATATCGGCGCACACACACACGTCATAACCTATTCCAGGATTCCCACCTCACACTCACCGCTGCCCAGGAGTGTCCTCAGCTCACAAGGTCTTTTCGTCTGTGTGTGTCTCCACTTTGCCTTTTCAAGTCTGAAGCTTTGTTGAAGTCGTTTTACTTCATTAGGTATAACCGTTAAAAATAAAGAGAGGAGAAGGCAGGGCAGGGAAAGCAAAATATGTTAGAAGGTCACAGTAAGTCATCTAAAATACTGAAGGTATTCTGGGATTGGAATTGGGCCTTTACTGCAGGTACACTGCAAACAGGAACTGATCATAGCTCACACTCTTAACTTCCAATGGGGACAGTTTGACAACATGTAAACAAATGTAGGCAAAAAAAAAAAAAGAGTTGTCGCTCACAGCTAACTAACTGACTTCGTTGCTTCACTTCCCCCATAGCATGAAAGGAAAAGTTGGCTTTAGAAACTTATGTGTTTGTCTGGTTTGTTTTTGTTTCGCTGTGTGTCCTCCAGGGTCTGATCCCACCTGCCCCTCACATGAATAGTCAACAGAAGGGGGTGTTAATATGCTGAAAATACATCACTTTGGAGACAATAAGTCCGGTGTCAAGACATCAATGTGTTTTCAAGGAGCAGGGCTTTAAAGTCATTATGTGTTGTTGTGTGTGTGTCCCAATTAGGAGGATGAAAAGCCCTCTTGACAGAGGACAGGACGGGAAGGCGGCAGTTAGAGTGAAAGAGACAGAGAGACGAGCCAAAAGAGGAGTCAAAGAGGGAAAAGGCAGATTGATGGCGTCATTAAAAGGCAGGCGATGGGTTTTCACAGGAAGATGTATCAGGGCGGTCTCACTCCCAACCCGTCACATACAGATAATCGGTCAGGACGCCTTGGTGTTACTTTTTAACGCACTGGGAACCACTTCAGGGTCATTTTTCAACACGCAGGATAGTCCGACACACTTAACCAAGTGCCGTGAGAGTCTAAACAGAACCATAAAACGCTTTAATATTGCCGCAGCGTAACCTGCACATTGAAAAATGATGCTAAAGGGGTTACCCAGTTCATTAAAAAGTGACGCCAAGAAGTGTAGGGTGTGTGTGTGTGTGTGTGAGAGAGAGAGGCGCAGGTAGAGTGAGATTTCAGCTTGGGTATTAGATCAATAGCAGAGCAGCAGAGAGACCAGAGGTAACTCCTCCTGGTTCTCTTCAAAGCCTTCTTCATTATGCATGTGCAGCAATTACCTGACGTCTGTGAGGAAACGCACCGCGCCGAATGACACTCTGATTAGTTACTGCAATCACAGGGTCAGAGTGACAGCTCCTCTCAGCACTGCCGTCTGCAGACACACACACGTCTGACTCAATAACTGGGTGTGATCCTCACTTGTTATCTGCTGAGGCATAGTATGTATCTGTTATTACTGACCTCTCTTTTCTTCTTCTTCCTGCTGCAGATTGTTAAGTACTGTAAAAACAGAGGGTCAGATTTACTGCAGCTTTTCCTGCTGAAGATTTGCACATGCTGTACTTATCACACAGTTTGCATTTAATCTATATGAGTTTTCCATAGTTTTATCTCTCTTTTTATTGCATATGCATTTAAGGGAGACTTGTGCTAATATGTGTTCCTTCGGCTTTACTAAGGTCTCACGGTTTATGATGGTAAAATTCTCCCCCTGTGAGGAGATTGAAAGAGGAGACTGGTGAGCTGCAATTGTTGGTGAGCTAACCGCTAACTCCCTAGCCTGGCCCTAGCAGGGGAAAGAGCAGTGCATATCAAGATGGTTAGCAGAGGAAACATTGGAGAGAGTCAGCCACATGTTTGAGCCTCAGTCAAACCCTGATCAGTGACTAACAGATGTATCAGAATGGTTAGCGTAGTTAGCATCTTTGATTGCAACTGGCTCTCTGTACTGACAAGGTTACAGGTTTATTCAGCCCCGTGCCCGATATTACCCCGATCTGTGTTGTATTATATGAAAAAACATCATATGGACATGTTAACGTGGTTGAAAACTTGATTTTCATTGGATGGCATCTTTAAGATATAATCATTCACATAAAGATTTGAATCAAGTATGGAGGGGAAGTAAATAAACTCTTACTGGTTTGTGTCCTCTCTCAGCATAAACACCACTTACTCAAATGTAATAAGTATAAAATATTGAGTTTGTGGTGGGAGCTGTAATGAAGCGGTGTCAGGTTAGTGTGAGGGGACCAACACAAGCAGTTCAGAGGAACTGTCAGAGTTTTCATTAGTGGTTTTATAGCTTTCTCATATCGTTTTATGATTATTCACATTCTTGTGGTGGTACCTAATATCATTGTTTCCTAACAAAGTTTACTGAGTGAATCAAGAAGACACAGCACTGCCGTCACATTGATGGCACTAGAAGCAGCTCAGGAAAGAAAATCTGACCCAGTAAGTCTCAGAGATTTGGCAGCACAGAGGTTGGTGCAGTCACGTCACAGCAAGCAGAGGAACGCAGGGCAATCAGTCAGAGCAAGACTAATAATACAGTAGCTCAATATGTGTTTCAATACATTCTTATTTCTGTACACAGCATAAGGCAGTGTTGGATAGATGTTTATATTTTTCTATAAAACTGTTGTTTTTCTACAACAGACCTGCTATTATATCATTATTCTACATGTCAGGTCTCATGTTTGACCTGCATGACCTCTGAGTTGATGTCTTTCTGTCTTCATCGTGTGTGATGTGAAGATGTGTCAGATAAATAGGAAGTAGTCCGGTGATATAATCCTCTCTGATTGGCTGCTGATAGGCCTGTCAGCTGTTTCAGGTTTGGTTGATAATAGGACGATTTATACAGCATCTTTCACTTGCAGCTATTAATTATCAATTTTAGAAAATGTCTCTTTTTTGTTTGTTTGATACTTTTAATTCTTTCTCAGCGTCTCTGTTAAAATCAGCGGCTGATTGAGTTTTAGTTTTTCTGTGTCAGCTGGAATTAAACGGAGATTTGCTCTCACTGCTTTAAAAATAAAACAAAATGTACTCCAAAACTGACTCTACTTTAATGTTGACATGATAAAACAAAAACAAAGCAATAGAACACAACATTGTTGTCACAAACAGTGACAGACTCTGCTTCACAAACCCACATCACAGCACCTGACCCTGAAAATCTCAGACTTTGGTCTCTGCAGTGGCTGACTGTGTGGCAGTGGTAATTCACTGAGATAACATGTCACAATAGCCTGACACTCTTTACATCGCGTCTGTCTGTGAAATCCCTGACCCAGAAAATGTCAGATGTTTTTCAGTGAACAAGAACTGCACGACCGAACCCCAGAGAGTGGAAGCCGCTAACCTTCACTTTCCACTGTGTGGATTTCCTCATTATTTCTGTCACAAGTTTCCTCTCACAACAACGTTTGCTGTGCTTCTCTTTTGATCTGGGCTGACAGCTGTGATAAATACCTTCTCCTACATAACTACATACAACAAGATGCTTTTGGGTGGGGGGGGGTTAATGTCATCGATTCAGTGAGTAGCACTGTGGGCTACAGTTTGAGCCCTGGGTTTTAAATTGTCCTCATTAGAAGTGGCTGAAGCAGCTGTGATCAGCTCCTGTCTGCTGTGCAGAGGTGGGGGAGGTTATAATATATTTATATATTCTTTTATAATTATATTCTCGTGTTTTATGTTTCAGTTGTTTTTGTTTTTCTAATAATACATAATAATATTATTGTATTCTATGTTTCAGGTATAAGCGATGCTGCCACTAAACAGGAGTTCAAAGTTTTCACATGCCAATGCAAAATGTACTGTAAGCAATACAGTGATCCTGGATGATAGACTTCGTATTAGGTTTGTGCAATTTCCAAAATGTAATATCTTAATTCAGTCCGGCCCAAATATCGCAAAATGCAATATTATTGTTGTATTTTATTTTGAATGAACTGTTTTAAGTACAAGCGACGCTGCCACTAAGCAGCAGGTCAAAGTTTTATTCGTCACATGCCAAGGTACAATGCATAGCAAGCAAAGCAGTTAATGTTTTTTTCTTGGTCAGGATTAATAAATAATAGTTGTATTAAACCAAATTAGAATGCAAAATTTAATTTTAAGATTGAGGTGTGAAAATCAGTAAAATCGGTAGTGTGTGATGTGCATCACACTGGGCACCACAGGTGTTCCAGATGTACCAATCAGCTACCTGCAGACAAAGACACAGATTAATAAAGGATCCCAAACCCAGAGAGAACGCCAGGGGTTACCACAATATTATGAAAAATATTGCATATGGTGGCTAATATGGCGATATTTCTGCAGTTCTGCAGTCTCTTTTTTTCCCTGTGATTTCAATTCAGATTTATTTAAATTGCGGTGATTTGGAGGTAAAGTGCCAGCACCAGAATCACACCAGCTCCAACTGTTGACCATTGTTGGTGAGTGGTCGAATCAGAACTGCTGCACGCACCTGTCCTTTTCACCTGACGCAGTGTCTTTGTCTCTGCCTTCAACTCCCCCGCTCACCCCCGCTCAACAAGCCAGGCCTGTTAAAACCTCGATATCAAAACATTGCTTTATTTTTGTAGTGGATCTACTTACAGTAATTAGCTTTTCTATTATCTTCAGCGTTTGGGAAACACAGGTGCAGCATTCTGGAGAAGCACATGGCTGGAATAATGATGGATGGATTGGCGCAGTGTTGCTTATTAGGAAATTGTTACAGCTGAGGGCAGTTACAGTTATTTTTAACAACATGCTGCACCAGGCTGACTCTAAAGGTGAGGGCAGTGGGCTTACATCGTCAAGCCACTAAATTAGTTTTCACCCAGCAAGACCGATAGAAACAAATACACACTGTGTGTTGTGTTCCTAAGTAATTAATGTTCAGTCATGCTTTTGGCCAACTGCCCTTTACAATGTTGTGTTTCAGCCCTTAACAAAGCATGTGAAGGATTCTGGGCACAGTGAAAGGCAATGAGTCCGCCAAATTATAATGACAAAATACAGCGTTTGTCATTTCTGCAGAACAAAATCATTTGTTAGTGCCCTCCAAAAACTTTTACAAATCTCCAATCAAATTTCCACACAACTTTTAACTGAAATTACAGAAAATGATCAGAGCAAAAGATGAGGGAAGTCTTGTTTCCCTCCACTGCAGCTGTGTGACTGGTTGATGGAGCTAAACAAGCTGGTGGAGCTGATTCTCCACTCGCTGCCATTAAACCACTGCAGGAGAAGATGAAGTCATTAAGAAGAGCTCCAGTCGAAGCTCAAATGAACCGTGTGGAAAACATGATGGAGATCTGACAGGAGTGCAACAGTCTCCTCATCACTTTACACAGATCTGACACCAAACACTTGGTGGTTAAACCAACGCTGACTGTCGGTAGGAAACAGGAAGTTAACAGCGGCATACTGTAGCTTGTTTTGTGGACTTCGCTTCTCTTTTCCAGCCCTGTCTCCAAGGAATGTTTTCACTCAACTAAACTGCAATGTCACTGCAATCAGATTATGTTCTCTATTACTGTAATAATGATGATGTGTTAATTAATTTGACGAATATGTTGATACTGAAGGTATCAGTGAAATGTTCACGGGCTAACGTGTTTGTTTCAGCTAAAATATCAAGGGAATTAAGGGAAGAACATGGTCTGGTTTAATACAGAAAAAAGTCGTCAATTTCTACGTATACAGCTCAATATCACAAATCTTGGACTTGCCTCAAGGGGCTTTACAGTGTTTACATCATATAACACTCTCTGTCCTTAGATCCTCAAATCATATAAGGAAATACTTCCAAAAAAAATCATGCAATAGATGTTGTGTGCACAGAGTAGAGCATGTAGTTGATTTACAGTATGGACAATCAGGATGATAATAATATAGCTTGTAAATGATATAGCAATATCTTTTTCACAGTCAAGTCAAACCCTCATTTCACTGCTTTTCTTACTGTACATTGTACCTTGGCATGTGACATACCTGAAACGTGAAATACAAAATAAAATTTGCAATAAAATCGTATATCCTATATATATTATGGGCCGACCTAATCGAGATATTAAATTTTGCATATCGTCCAAGCCAACTTTGCTTTCTAGATTTGCTTTACAATACAAATTTAGTTTGTATATTACTTTGTTAAATGCCTTTCACCAGCGTATGAAAGCATTGAATGTTTAAGTTTTATCTGCTATAACGTGTCTGACACACGTATACAGTACTAACTTCCTTTCTTACTTTCTGTCTTGCCTCTGAAGGTTATATAATATAGAGTCTTGTAAGCCCATGTGGGCTGGGCACCTTTAGGTCTATGACACATGAATAAAAAAAGATTGCTTTTATTTATTCATAATAAGGGTTGTGCGCCTTGCAGGAACACACACGTATGAGTCAGTTTTCGTGTGCTGACAGATATGAAGCCGTTCTGATACAGACAATGGGGAAATCTGAATAACTAAACAAGAGCAGGGAAACCTGAGTCGTGCTGCACATTAATATAACAGTCTGTTCTTTGTGTTTATCAAACAATGGTGGGGGTGGTTGTTATTCCGTTCAGTGGCACTGCAGCTTCTCCTCAGGACCCAAAGACAAACTCAGATCTGACATTATATGCTCCATAAAGTAGGCTAAGTCCCATCAGGGATTCATATAAATTAAGATCAAACACAGTGTTCGCCCTTGAGGTTACATCCAGCTGCAATTATTGTTGAATCCCCACTTTTTTTCCAAATGTATGCCCTGCATACTGTTGCACTAATGCTTCTTTCCAAAGAGTAATTACAAGGACATTTCTAATTTAGTTTTCTTTCAAGCTGCGGGGAGATGCCGCAGGAATAATCTGCCCTTCACTCAGACACAATTTAATATGTGTTCTTTTGTTCGATGTTGCTTTGAGGAGAGAATAGCTTCTTCCAGAACTGACGGAGAGTAAATGCATATAGACTACTTAAACTGTTAAAGTATTATTACATATCGTATTATAGTATTTATTATTTATTTAAAGCACTTGTGCGCTTTTATTGCATGCATCAGAATATATCAATGTAAGAAATAACAAGTGAGTGTTTCTGTTTTTATTCATTACACGACATCTCAAAGAAAAAAGAAGACTTTAAATAGATGGTAGCAGCACAGCTGTCCCTCTGCAGCCCGTAGAGACGGGGCCTGAAAATCAGACTCTGCTTGTCAGTCATGGCTTCGCCCTAGTTTTAGCATCCACACTGCCTTTCTGTTGCACTGTGGCTCCACTCACAGAGGGAATATACAGTAGGTGAAAATCCTGCATTAGTGATGCAGCAGATGCACAGAAGATTTGTTTTGACTGATGAATAACAGATGCAATGCTGGTGGAGAACCACAGCACTGTGGGCACAATGCAAAAAATGATAAAAAAAAATAATAAAATAGAAAACAATTTAACTGAATCGGGCAAAAAACGAATTACGCTCAAATTGGTTGTTGTGTTTTTCATAGTAATGGTAGTATAACAAAGATTAGAAATATTGATTAATCCTCTGTATTGTAACTGTAAATTGTTGTTAGTTTCCTTTATAGATGCTATATACTTTCTGGTAGTAAGTGTAGTATTTGTATTTTTACTACAAAGAGCTCTGAGCTGCCTCGTCGGTGACTGATGGTCAGTGCTAGAACTCATGGTCACATGATTAGTTTTGCATATGGTTGCCTGGACACCAAGTCTACAGGCCCAACTCACAAATGTCTGCATCGTCTTTACGCTCTAACTTTATTCTAAAAGTCCTGACCAGAAGTTGATTTGTTTGTGCGCTCGCCGCTGCTCGTCACTCACAATGCTGTCTTTTTTTTTTTTGTGTCACAACCAATCACAGTTCAGTTGCTGTTAACCAGCTAGCCTCGGCTTGTGCTGGCTTCAGTTTGTGTTGGACTGCAGCTGGTGATGGTGGTTCTTGTTCTGCTCAGGTGGAGAACTGGTACATGCGGCGCCATGCAAAGCTCGCCAAGGCCACCGCGGGGAACAAAGACTGCCGTCACCAGCTGCAGTTAGCGGGGTAGCTGTAAAACCATTAACAATGGGCCTCTTAGCAGCGACTTAAATTAAAATTTAACCTAAAAAAAACTTGCAGGCAGTTAATAATTCAGAACAATGTTAAGCAGATAATCAGCACAGGCAGTTAAATCGTGACAACATAGAATCACATGACATTACAGAAGTGAGAGGTAAAATCAGAGGGGGCACGGTCTGACAAGCACGAACAAAAAGGCAAGCAATTTGAGCATTTGGTTACATGCAATGGAGCAATAGAAGTCACGCTATGGTACATTTAATGTTCCTGCAGTGTCAGCAGGTATTCATTCATTCAGGCTGCACAGAGCCTCAACAACCTCCATGGGTATAGTAGAGCAGTCTGTATGTAGCCTAACAGGGAAGACCTTATGACATGACTCGTTCCTGTTCATTGGGCTCCAGATAGAGACAGAGAGACTGTAGCAAAAAAAATCAGCTGAAACTGTAAAGATAAGGGGGGCATCAGGTTCAGGTTTAGATTACTTTATTTGTACCTATAGGTAGATTCTACAAACAACGCAGACAATAGACAAACAAAATAAAAGTACTCATGGTTTTAATCATCACTAAGTCACTAAAAATAAGAATTAAAAAAGATGTTGCTTCTATAGCATCTGTGCAATGTTGCTACGAATGAGTGATGGCTTGGGGAACAAAGCCTTTTTTGCACTGCTTTGTTCTGCACTTTGGAACTATACACCAGAAGGAAGAAGATGAAATTCAAAGGGTGGGAGTCGTCATTTAAAATCAAGCCAGCTATACGCTGTTAGACGCTGGGTTAAGCTGTGACTCACCAATCAGCCTACTAGACTATTTAACAATTTGATTCAGAGAGTTTCTGTTCTTTAACGATAGGTTTCCAAACCCCAACACGAAAGAAAAAGAATCGATTCCATAAAAGCGGGACACAATGAGGTCGTCAGAGTGTTGTCAGTGTGGAAATCGGACGGTTTCCTCAAACAAAACAAGCACTGCTGCTTCACAATTTACTTCAAAGTACAGTTTTGAGTCAATGCTTTCCTGAGATTGTACACACTCAACTGTCTATATGACATCGTATTCTAAAATCAGTGACCACTTCTTTTTATCTTGGATATGTTTAATTGAAGGTAGGACTCAGGACACTACTTGACAAAGTCGTCGATGACGATGGTCAACTAGAGATCAC